>NW_021853383.1:0-341 GCF_003651465.1 Formica exsecta
TACTTTCCTTTTCTTGCCGTAAGCATTTTTAACATAGAATCGAACAATTGGAAAAAAATATACATAACGATTGTTGTTAAGGATGCGAGCGGCAAGTGAAGCAAAGTGAACATCAACTATGAAAAATGTTGAAAAAATCTTTTTTTTTTTAACTCTTCCAGATTAATTTTTTATTTTTCAGAAGACGATATTGATATCGAAATGGAGGCACAGCAGCAGAATGAGCAGCCGATGCTGCTCATTCTGCAGCAAGTTTTGGAAGAGCAGCGGATGTTGCGGCAAGAGCTCAATGAGCAGCGGCTGCGAATGCAACAGCAGCCGCAACAGTAGCAGCAACAGTA
>NW_021853383.1:2655-3357 GCF_003651465.1 Formica exsecta
ACGAAAATCCTAATACAAAAATGTCGAGACTATAATAGTTTTTAAATGGGAAGCGATTATATTTTACGAATGACAGGGCTGAGATTTTGCGCGCTCAGGTACGGCGAAATAGTACACACCTTCATGGTAACATTGATCGACCACTTTGACAGCTGAAGTTGAAACATGTCACAAATTTTTACTTGAATCATTTTTGAGATGCCTTTAGTTCTTGCATCCATTATTCGTAAAAAGAATATACTAATGCAATGCGTGAAAACAGAAAAGCGGAAAAACATAATGACAATGCTATTGTAAATTTATACGATAATCGTAATATCATAAAAAGGGCGCCCCATTCATAGAGCACTATTTTCACTTGTTATTTCGCCATGCCTGAGCGCACGAAATTTCAGCCCTGTCAATCGTAAAATTTAATCGCTTCCCGTTTGAAAACTATTATAGTCTCGGCATTTTTGTATTTGGAATTTTGTCTTGAAATGTTCTAAGGTATCTGCCATTAAGAGGAAATACGTAGTTTTAGGACACCCTGTATATACATATTTTGTAAAATGTAAAATTTTTTATATGAGTTTCTGACTCATTACTATACTTCAATATTTATTTGTAACAATGCACCCCCCATTGTGACTCATTGTTACCCGGCAGTAGACCGCCGGAAGTCTGCCGCCCGGCGAACATCGGCCGGGCAGGGGCAGAGGC
>NW_021853383.1:5144-31727 GCF_003651465.1 Formica exsecta
TATTATATATATTTATTACATATTAACAGGAGACGCTATCGTGTTTCTTCATTTTGCTATACAGGGTGTTTCATAATTCACCTTCACGAATTATTCCATACTGCATAGAAAGAATGCGGTACATTACATAAATTATGAAAAATTATTATTTAATATATTATTAATTTTATTTTAATATTTATATTTATGAGATATATGCGTGCGTGAATATTTATGCGTGCATGTGTGCGCGCGTACGTATGTGTGCGTATATGCGTATATGCGTTACGTGTGTGCGCGAATTGTGTGGCGCGCGTATGTATGTATGTGTGCGTGCGTATACATATCAATGAATCTGGAACAATATGGCGTCTTGCGTACAAAGCGACATACGTCTAGCGGCGTATCAGTGAACCTGGAAAACGGACTAGCAGCATAGCCTAGCGGCGTATCAGTGAACCTGGAAAACGGACTAACAGCATAGCCTAGCAGCGTATCAGTGAACCTGGAAAACGGACTAGCAGCATAGCCTAGCGGCGTATCAGTGAACCTGGAAAACGGACTAGCAACATAGCCTAGCGGCGTATCAGTGAACCTGGAAAACGGACTAGCAACATAGCCTAGCGGCGTATCAGTGAACCTGGAAAACGGACTAGCAACATAGCCTAGCGGCGTATCAGTGAACCTGGAAAACGGACTAGCAACATAGCCTAGCGGCGTATCAGTGAACCCATCTCTCGAAAGGATGGTCCGACGTACGAGATATTTCGAATTCATTTTCTAAAATTTTCAAAAAACGTCCTCACTCCGGTAAATGATACACGGTAGCGTCTGTTTACAGTAAACAAAAAAACGACGAAAGATATACTTAGCGAAACGCTACCGCGTCGCTTGATATCTCCTTTCCTTTGAACCTTCTCTCCATTTTGCGAGTCCGTAAATCTGATTAGCCAGGATCTTGAACACTGTCAAGATTGGCATTCATGCTTATTGTTAGACTCGAGTAATTCTTTCTCCTTTGCAAGTCCGTAAGTCTGATTAGCCAGGATCTTGAACACTATCAAGATTGGCATTCATGCTTATTGCTAGACTCGAGCAATTCTTTCTCCTTTGCAAGTCCGTAAGTCTGATTAGCCAGGATCTTGAACACTGTCAAGATTGGCATTCATGCTTATTGCTAGACTCAAGCAATTCTTTCTCTTTTCGCGGGTCCCTAAGTGTGATTAGCCAGGATCCTGGTGTAATATCATGATTGGCATTCATATTTGGCTGCCAGCCCTAGAAGAAAATCTTCTCTCCCTATTTCCATAATAATTCCCTCCATATCATATTTTTTTTCCCTCTTTTTTTTTTAAATATATATATTAATAATAATAATAATACAATTGAGATTCTTAAAGGTTTTCTCTATTCTTTTTTTTTATTATTTTATTATTACCAAACTGTTTCTTTTAACCAAAAATCAATATCTTAATTAACTCTTACGTGTGTTTCCTAGTGGAAACAAGCACGGCAAAACGCTCAAAGTGTTGGGCAAAACACATCCGCAACCGAGAAAATAAAAAAATCCGGAAACTGTTGGTTCGGGCGTCCGCGGATCCTAGCTTTATTATCGACTATAAGAAATTAAATTTAGACAAGCAAACATTTAAATTAAGAGTTCAGCGTTTAATTAACACACGTACACGCAATACACATCCTTGTCCCCATATTTCTTCTTCTCATTATTCTCCCCCTTTTTATTCACCCGTCTCTTCCCCCGAGCGTCCCTCGTCGCCTACCTTCCCTGTATCCCCTCAACATTTAGGAAATCTTACTCTTTCTCCCCCTGAACATCCACCTACCTTCCCTGAATCTCCGCAACATCTGATAAATCCTGGTCCCCCTTCCCCCTCCGGATATTCGCCCGCTTTCACTGATTTCCAGCAACCGCCGAGAAATCCTACTCCCCCTCCCCCTTCGAATACCCGCCATCTCTCAAACCTCAACCCTCGAGAATTCCTACTCCTCCCTCCTCCTCACGCCTCGAATCGTCCGATCTCCCAGGAGCGTCACACGATTTCGAAGAAGCCCTCCAGGACTTCGTAGAAGAGTGTCCCGATCTCATAGAGGAACCGGAAGATTTTAAACAGGAATCTTCCGATTCCGAAGGAGAGTCGCAGTCTTTTTACGAAGATCAGGCTAAACGAAACTGGTACAGATACCTTTTAAGCCAGTTTCCTCTTTATCCAAACCCTCTTACGGACGAGGACTATCGGGTCGGTCCTGACATAGTAGACCTTAACCAATTCTATCACATCCTTCAAACCAGTCCACCTGGCTCAATCATTCCATTTTTTGTCCCAGGTTGCCCTGTTCCTTTAGCCGTCCCCATCGAGGTCTTCTGGATGAAGTTCCCTCCTCCCTCCACTGTACAATTCCAAGACCTTTTATAGTCCTCCTCCCCTTTTTCCCCTACCGTCCAACTTTCATTTCTTTAATAATTTATTTCAAGCGAATTTTCTGAAACT
The DNA here is from genome assembly GCF_003651465.1 of Formica exsecta. Lineage (NCBI taxonomy): Eukaryota > Metazoa > Arthropoda > Insecta > Hymenoptera > Formicidae > Formica > Formica exsecta. Next base: position 7,634 of record NW_021853383.1, read on the forward strand.
ATTGTAAATTTCCAACCGGGATTTAAATATTAGTTTCCCCATCTAATTCTGGTTGATGACCTCCGTATTTATTGTAACACCCGCGAGAACATAATTTTCATTCACCTACACTCACGCACACGAAAACAAGTACACCTTAGAACTTAAGAAAATGTATTTTTATGAATAAGATTTCACTATGAAATTTATCCTTTTTTTTATCATTCCTTTTCATTATTATTTTTTTGAATAAATGTAATGTTAACTTTTAAATTCGAGTAATTTATTAACCCGACTTCCTTCCCATTACCCGAAATCGCACAGGGTCCCGTCCCGGGTAATAAGGATTCAGTTCCTTTACCAAAAAGGGACCGCCGACCGAACGGCCCGTCGACAGAGTAAGAGCGACCCTTCCGGTCGTTGACCTATCTAAGGCCCTGTATCGTTCGTTCGACTCTAGGACACGCATGAGCCTTATATATATATATATATATATAAGGCTCACGTTAAGAAATATGTATTATCAAAAAAACGTATATTTTATGCGTGTTACAATAATCATTTACTTCTTTTTTTTATAACGGATGCAGTCAGATTAAATGATTTATTGGGATCATTATCGAAACAAAATTTATTATTTGGATAATGGAAAAACCTAATGAATATTTACGAAACGTTCTTGATTTATTTGACTCTCTACAGATTTGTTACAAATTTGTTTATACAGTGCAGTGTCCAATCGTACGGTGTCCAATCGTGCAGTGTCCAATCGTGCAGTGCGCGTGTCCAATCGTGCGGTGTCCAATCGTGCGGTGTCCAATAATTCTGTGTCCAATCGTGCAGTGTCCAATCGTTCCGTGTCCAATATTGCGTGTCCAATCGAGCGGTGTCCAATCGTTCCGTATCCAAACGGGTGTCACCCGTCTCGATATTCTCGGCCACCCAGATCGTGTAGCGCCCGTTTGAAGTCAATTCCTTGCTGTTTGGAGGATAAAAGCAGTTGGCGACCGTTTAATGGACCTAGAACTAAGATTCTACAAAGGTATGAGTAAGTAATAATCCGGCGTGTCCGGTCACAACCCAAACCAAATTTTAGTTTTAAATCAGAAATAGATTTAGGTTAGATTATATCTTCCGGAAGTGGAGCCCCCCTTGGGGGCTCGGAACCTACTGCATCCATGCATACACTTTACCATTCACACAATAATCGTGGAGTGGACCTCGCTTCGCGTGGAAAGTTATAAATTCACGTGGAACCGTATAATTATAGATTTCATTTCACTGTAAGCAGGGGACGGTATTCCACATGGGTTTACAATTTCCCACGCAAAACGGGGACTATCCTACACCGACTCCTGCTTAGAGTGCAAAACGAGGTCTATAATTGTTTATTTCCGCATGGACTTACAACTTTTCATGCAAAGCGAGATTCATCCTTGACACCGACTCCTATTTACAGAGCGAAACGAGGTCATATTTGTTATGATTTTGTTCGTCGAATATAGTCCTCCCTCCTATTTCTTTTCCGCTCTTATTCTGCCTTATGTAAACATGAGTACGAAACATTGAGAACTCTATTTGGATAAGAAAATAAACCGACAGTGTTCCTTAGTACACGAACTGAGATACTTGTGCTTAAACACTACGGATTGCAAAGGCTGTATTTTTAAGCTAAAATCTTTTCTGTGGATGTGCGACGATCACAATGCATTAATTGAATTTTTGAAGTCACATAACGTAATTAAAAAATCAGTTAATTGCTCTACTTGTGGGGAAGCAGCAGTTTTCGATAATGAAAAAATGAAGTGGAGGTGCCAAAAAAAAGGAGAGTAAAAAAGGACACAAGATCCAAATTTTATCATGTTCGTTTAGTACAACAATTCGTAAAGGCACATGGTTCAAAAATGCAAATATTTCCATCGAAGCAGCTTGCACATTTATTGGATACTTCGTGACCTTCAGTTCACCACGCCAAAAATTTCTAATGATGAAATTGGACATGAGTTCACGTACTGTTGTCGATTGGTCGAATTTTATTCGTGAAGCTATCTTGTCGTGGTGTATCGAAAATTCGAAGCAATTCGGCGGGCCGAATCATATTATTGAAATCGACGAAGCGAAATTCGGCAGGAGAAAATACCACCAGGGACGTATTATTGATGGACAGTGGTTTTTTGACGGGTATGATAGAGATTCGCAAGAATTATTTGTCATTCCTGTTCCAAACAGAACAACTGCAACATTGCTGAATGTGATAAAAGCGAATATTTTACCAGAATTAACGATTATGTCTGATTGTTGGAAAGCATACAATTGTTTGGATATGGAAGGATTTCAGCATCTAACAGTTAATCACACGTACAATTTTGTAGATCCCGATACAGGAGCGCATACGCAAAATATCGAACGCACCTGGCGAGAAGTTCGCTCTAACATTCCGCGTTACGGACGCCGCGAACTTCATATGGACGGTTACATCGCTGAATTTTATTTCAAACGAAAATATCCAGACCATACTCAACGGTTCCATAAGATCTTTAAAATCATCGCGCTCGATAATGAATTACACCAAGAATATATGTGGCTATCCCATAGTTACATTGTGCCTGGATGTCTAAGAATCCAAACGATAAGTTTCCTCTTCTGATAAATAACGGAATCTCTGATTCCGTTATTGGAATTGAAAATCCTGCTGCCTCAGAGGATGCTGGAGATGGTGACAACTGCCTCAATCGAGGATATGTAGAATGATCCATTTTCCGATCCTCTGAGGTAACGAAGTCAGCGAAGGCGCGCTGCCTTGCAGAGGGGCGTTGGGATGTGAGGATGAAGCCGTAGTGTGTCCGATGACGAGTTGACTTTGTCCTCGTCAAAGTCGGAAAGCCCTCATATTTAGACCTAGGGAGGTATGAGGGTTATCACCCCTAGGACGGCGGACTCACCTGCGATCGGAACAGGATCCCTAACGTGCGGGTTTTTCAATATATCCATGGTTTCTGAAAATCAATATCCTGAATTCATTCAAAATACATCTAGATCCTCCGTGGCTCCTCATAGATGTGATAGTGATCCGAATTTATTATGTTATGTTTGTGAAGAATTTAAATTTAAGAAAAATCTTTAAAAATTCACAGAAAAATTAAAATCGGCATATGAAGAATGTTTTGCCTCTGAAGTGCGTGATGGGAATCATTACTGGTTACCTCAATTAGTATGCAGTGCTTGCAAAACTATGATGGATCGATGGAAAAAAGATAAAAATAACAAAAGATTGAAATTCACTAATCCTATGGTTTGGGGGGAACCAAAAAATAAAGAAGATTGTTACTTCTGTATGACCAAAAGAAAAGGATACAACAGTTTAAATGTGCATAAAATCACGTATGCAAATGTTTCTAGTGTTACAAAACCTATTATATCATCAACAGAGAATTGATGTAGAAGATGAGGAAATTGATCTCTGTTCATCAATTGATGAAATGGAGATTGATGGAGCATCTGATGAAGAATACGAGAGTAATGGAGGAATAAGTGAAAGCGATAATGTCAGAAGTGAAGACGAATATGTTCCATCGGATAAGAAAAATACTGAACCTCAAACATTTAATCAAGAAGAATTGAATGATCTGATCAGGGAATTAGGGTTGCCTAAAGATGGAGCCGAATTACTAGCTTCAAGGTTGAAAGAAAAGAATCTGTTGTCGAAAGGAACGAAAGTTCCAATTTATCGAACGAGAGATGAATCATTCAGGAAATACTTTACTCAAGACGAAGATCTGGTATACTGCCATGATGTTACAGGACTGATGAATGATTTGAAAAAGAATATATACAAAGCTGAAGAATGGAAGATTGTTTATAGATTCCTCCAAGCGAAGCCTGAAGGCCGTGTTGTTACATAATTCTAATAAATATGCGCCAATACCCATAGCACATTCAGTAACGCTTAAAGAAAAATACAAGAATATTGAGATAGTGTTACATAAAATAAAATACTCGGAACACAACTGGCAAATTTGTGGTGATCTCAAGATTCTTTCTATTATTTTGGGTCAGCAGTCAGATTTCACGAAATTTCTATGCTTTTTATGCTTATGGGATAGCAGAAACCGCGAAAACCATTACGTCAAAATACATTGGCCTGCGAGGGAATCCATGGAACCCGGTTCAAAAAATGTCATCAACAAGCCTTTAGTAGAGCCATCCAAGATTCTCCTTCCTCCTCTTCACATTAAACTTGGTTTGATGAAAAAATTTGTTAAAGCTTTAAATAAGGATGGTTCGTGTTATGCATACTTGGCAAATAAATTTTCAGCAATAACTGATGCTAAATTGAAAGAGGGAATCTTCGATGGCCCACAAATCCGTACAATGTTGAGAGATGAAGCATTCGTTGCTACAATGAATGCCAAAGAAAAGGCTGCGTGGCTTAGCTTTAAGGAGGTGATTGAAAACTTTTTAGGTAATCACAAGAGTGAAAACTATGAAGAATTAGTTGCTGATATGCTTAGGAAATACCAGCAATTGGGTTGCCTAATGAATTACAAGCTACACTTCCTCCATTCACATTTTGATTACCTCCCAGGAAATCTTGGGGATTACAGCGAAGAGCAAAGAGAACGATTTCATCAAGATATCAAAGAAATGGAACGTCGTTACCAGGGTAAATGGGATATAAATATGATGGCTGACTTCTGTTGGATGTTGAAGAGAGAAAGTGTTGTGAAAGGGAGGAAGCGTAAACGGAACCCACTCCACAGATCATTTGAAGATAAGAGGGTACGAAAACACAGACGATCATGAGTTGTGCTGTCTAAAAGCTTTCCAAAATAGAATATTTGGTGCTCAAGGATTCCAGATTATAAATTTATAAAGTTATATTAATGTATGTTATTGTATAATATATCCTTCCTTCTGTCCGCATAACTCCCAGGGTCATGTGGTTATTGGGAGCCTGCTAGATTTCTAGGTTTATGGTGTTATGGGGTTATGGAGTTGTGGCTTATGGGTTATGGGGTTTGCTGTTCAAGGATAACGGGGTTATAGAAATATAAAGTTTGCTGGTTCAAGGTTTATAACTCATGAATTTCCCAATTAGATCGTATATCCCTCGTTCTGTTCCAGGGTTATGGTATTATAGGGTCATGAGTTATGGGGTTTGCAGGTATAAGGTTCCATGGTAAGGTTATGGGATTTGTATGAAAAGGTTATGGGATTCTTAGTTTGGCTGTTTGGAGTTGAGTGAGCTACGGAGTTTGATATTAAGTTGTGGGATCTACGATTTAATGGATTTTCCAAGGTGTTTTTGGCTGTAGAAAAAAATCCTGACGTGTAGGGGCAAAACTGAAGTCATATTTGGTTTCAGCAGGCGAAAATACACGGGAATACCATGGTCTAATCCATGGCGCAGACAACTTCTTTTTTGTGGGCCTGTATAATTATTAAACTTTTAAATAATAAATAAGGTGCATATTAAAAAATTTGTAAATAAACTACATATAGTATATGTGCTCTATAAATTAATTAAAAATCTATTATCTCACTTTTTAAATCTGTTTGATGCTTTGACATTTACCAAATGTTAATATATCAAACAAAATATCAGTTAGCCTACAGCTATCTTGAGACAGCTGTTTGAATTGCTGAGTAACAACCAGTCATGATGCACGAAGATGCATATACGAGTACGCGCCTTGAATCTATTTTCAAAAAAGCATAAATTCATATGTTAAGGCGTTAAGTCTTTCCTTGTATATACTTCTCTTGTATATACTTTCAAAGTCCTCAAAACTACCTATTTATATGAAACAGTTAATATTATACAAAATATAGTAGTTAGCAATCATAGCTAATAAAATGACATTACTGGGTTCAAATCGTAAAACATCTTTCAATCGTTGAAACATACAAAAATTTAAATTTTATACATCCATGTCCCTATAATAGTCCGTACGTAAAACGTATATACACAGTATGTTTGATAAATAAACGGACTGAATTTCTGTTATCGACACTATAAGCGCCATGTATTAGGCATATTTTTGATAGTTTTATGTTTGAGTTATCAACTGTTAAAATTTCAACGAAATTAGACGATTCGTTCAAAAATTACTGACATTTTACTGACAGTACTTTGATGGATGTTGTGACGAAAACACAATGATGGAACAAAGAGCAAATATTAAATTCTGTTTTAAACTTGGGATAACGGCCACGCAAACATTTAAAATATCTCATCATCAGTCACTCAAATCCAAGCAGTTTCCGTTCTTTTGAACCGTTTTAATTAGAAAGAAAAAGTTTATAATGTATATTGTAATTGCATTGTACACACATATTCTATAACATATTCTACATATATTATATTATATCATATAATATTTATAAATTATAATATCATAATTATGATATTATTAATTTTTGTGCACAGTTCGCAATTTTAAACAAATATAATTTAATTAATTAATAATTATTAATTATTTGAACGTGTTAAATGAGATAAATAAGGTTGTTATAGCCCGAAAAGACTATACACAAATTACTAAATATATATTATTTTAGAGATATATTATTTTATACGATAAGACATTGCTCAACATATAACGCGAATACAGATCACGTTACGAACGTTAATCGAGCGAAGTGCTGACAACGCGAGCCACGCGCGAAGCCCGAGCGACCGCGCAATCACTTCATTGCGAAAACGCGGAAATCAGGGCAAACGGAATAAGGGCGTTGCGAAAATGCAACGTAGAAGTCCTACTTAAAAGCGAAATAAAAAGGAATAAGGAAATTGCAAAAATGCAAGCAAAGAAGTCCTACTTAGAACTCCTTAGCTTGCACCCGGATCTTGCTGCCAAAATCGAGCGACACGACACATGGTCTTGTCGCTAAACGATCCCCTCCTGGGAAACCAAGGGGAGATAATAAAAAGACCCATCGCTAACGATCGGCGGGCAGTCTTTATCCTTAATTAATATTACGCGGGTAGTATCGCTAACAGTCGCGAGTGTCAACAGCAAGTGTCGATAATTATTGTAATATCGAGTAGTCACACTTAGTAAAAATCGTGGAGATCGAGAAGCAAGTCTCGCGACGTAAACCCGACTTCAAACACGCGCACGCGAGTGTCAGTTAACGCGATACGCGACACGAGTAGGTAATAAAAACGAGGACGAATTATAACTACGACCATTTGTAGTGAATAAAAGCTTTATTTAACATAAAAAGTGTCCAGTGTTACGGGTAACCCGCCAGACGCATCCCAGATTCCTAAATCTTAATCCGGCAACGATCCCGAAATTTCCCGTGCCTCACCCGAGGCATAAGGTACATATTAAAAATTTAATTAATAAATCTATATATAGTATATATACTGTTGCGCTCCCTGACGGTCTCACTCTCACCCTCGCGTTCACTCACGCCCGAAATGAATACGCACTCGTAAGTAAAAGAACTTTAATAACAAGAACAAGTAAAGGAGAATATTGAACAATAAGAGAACTCGTATAAGTCGCGGGTGATAGCCAGCCGTCGGAGGAAACGTCCTCACGGCACGACAGCACAGGACCAAATCTAGCTATTTTAATTGCTGAATAACACAGTCGTGATGCATGAAAATGCATACACGAGCACGTGCTTCGAATATATTTCAATAAAAGCATAAATTCATCTTAAGTCTATCCCTTTGTGTATATACCGAGACCCGGACCGAACTGAAATCGAAACCGATAACCGTTCCGTTTCCGTTTGTTTTAATCAAACCGAAACTGTAAGTAAACCGAAATTTTGTAAAGTTTATGACATCGGAGCCATAACCGGATCGGTTAAATTATTTTCGGTTTTCTCAGTTTTTTTTTGCTATTCTTATTCTATACTTTATTACTTTTTAAAGTAGAATAAAAAGCATTTATTCAGAATTAATATACCCATTATTTTACATATTCCCTTTGGAATTTGAGACATTTTTCCCAAATTTCTGGAAGTTTTTTATATTGCTTCCTTATAGAGGAAGCTTTGTTTTCGTGACAAAATTTTTTTTCGAGTTTTCTATGCCAATGTGTTTAGAATGTTCCAAAACGTCGAAAAATCATATTCCTAAAAAATGTCTGTATGTATGTATGTATGTATGTATGTGTGTATGTGTGTATGTACGCAATATATTGTACAACCTCTAACTTATCGGTGAAAGAAATTATTTTAATTTTTATTTCGCTCACAAAGCTTCCTCTATGAGGAAGCAAAAACTAAAAAATCCGCATGCTTAAAGCAGCTTAAGCATTGTAAAATAAAATGATGAGGAAGCAATGTGCAAGTTTTTAATTTGCACAACTCTACTTGTTGAAAAAGATTTTTGGCTAACTACGTATCCAATTTTGCATGCGGCCGGTGAGAATGAGATTCATTTTCGTCGCGTTCATATTTTTGTTTGAACACATCACATCACTTAAACACTTAAAGTCTTGAAAGACAGTCATTTGTAAACATCATTTTTTCAAGTCTTTCATAAAGTTCGATTGATTTTTTACTTAAACCGCATTCTCATCGATCGTGTGTAAAACTAGATACGTATTCAATCAAAAATCTTTTTTGAGAAGGGTATAAAAAACTTCCAGAAATTTGGGAAAAATGTCTCGAACTCCAAAGAAAATGTATAAAATAATAGATATATTATTTCTAAATAAATGCTTTTTATACTACTTTAATAAAATCAGTCTCGTTAATATTTGAATCTAGTATTTTCCGTATAACTCTAATTATCATAATTCTTTCTATAACTACTTTTAGTGTACTAATTCTCTCTAATTGCTATGTCCATTCTACAAATCTGTCATTTAGCGCATTTATAAATTGCAATTTTGTCGCGTATTTCCTTGCGCGCACTTGATAAACTAACTACGCTAAACGTTTTATATACGTTTCTATTGGATATTTCTTGTGTAAATTTTTGCTTTGGATTTGTAAATAGTATATAGAATGTTTTACTCAAATATCCGAATCTCAATTTCAATTAAAAATAGTCGTGTTAAAAATACTTTTTAATGAACTGTAATCGTAAACCGTAAAAAAATCGCTAATTAAATTTCAATTTTTTTTTATAAACTATAATTTTATAAAACTAAGGAAACGAAACCAAAACCGGGACAGTTATCAAATATTTTATTAGATCGTAATCGTAACCGAATCGAAATATGATGTCGGTCCGGATCCCTGGTATATCAAGCGACGCGGTAGTGTCGCGATGCCAAGTATATGAAAAAATTTCTTTCTGGCTTATCAACAGTTTGCCTATGTACAGGGGCCGCGGCGCTACCAAGTAGCTTATCCGGAATTTTAGATCTAGTAAACTTTCAATTAAGATATTTTAATAATTAAAGCCGTAATAAAAAATCTAGCGGCACTTTTATTATATAATATAAATACAAGCTTTCGATTGCGACCGGTTCGAATAAGATTGGTGCAGTCAATCCCGAGAAATGATGATTGTATGTCAGAAATGTGACATTTTTTGTTTTTCATCATTATCATCATAAGTTTTAGACTCTCACGTATGTATGCTCGCACACATACACGCAAAGCGATTTTGTCCTTCAAGGCGCGTTTGCAGCGCTCATGTATGATTATTCGCTTGAGTGTGCAAATACGCCTTGAGAGACAATGTTGTGTATGTACGTGCATATGTATTTATAAGATAATAATGTGAGCTTATAAGAATATTTATTGCGCGGACAAGATAAAAAATGTTAAGGTTATAAGATAATAGTATATATCTCGAAATAATGGAACGAAAAGACGAAAAGTGATAAGAGTATCGCGGAATAGTGCAACAACGAAGAGAAGTGATAAAGTGAAAAGAAATTATTAACGCGGAATAGTGTAATGCAGAGAAGTGATTTCTTTTAATCGATGTCATATCGAGCAAAGTGGAGTGAATCTGTGCATTATCAATTATAACATATTTGTGATAAATACATTATTAGAAAATGATTATGAATAAATCGAAGGAATATTTGGAGATTTTGGCTGGCCATGTTTTCGATAAGGATAAGCTGGTAATTATACGCGCAAACGCGCATTCATATAATGTTTATTTATATTTTATATATAAATGTAATTAATGCATAACTAATATTTTTAGGTTAACTTATACAAATGGCTAAAAGCAATGAGTTTATATTAATATAGCAAAATAAATCTTGTGAGAATTCTCTATCAAAAATATCATAAAAACAACAGCATAGAATACACATTTTTATTATTTGGCTTTATATAGTAATAATAAAATGATAAAATCATATCGAAGCACTTCTATAGTGTACACAAACATTTTGCGGATCTGAAAATTACTTGCTACTTTTGGTTCTGAAAATGTGAATGTTTATTTATATTTTATATATAAATGTAATTAATGCATAACTAATATTTTTAGGTTAACTTACAAATGGCTAAAAGCAATGAGTTTATATTAATATAGCAAAATAAATCTTGTGAGAATTCTCTATCAAAAATATCATAAAAACAACAGCATAGAATACACATTTTTATTATTTGGCTTTATATAGTAATAATAAAATGATAAAATCATATCGAAGCACTTCTATAGTGTACACAAACATTTTGCGGATCTGAAAATTACTTGCTACTTTTGGTTCTGAAAATGTGAATGTTTATTTATATTTTATATATAAATGTAATTAATGCATAACTAATATTTTTAGGTTAACTTACAAATGGCTAAAAGCAATGAGTTTATATTAATATAGCAAAATAAATCTTGTGAGAATTCTCTATCAAAAATATCATAAAAACAACAGCATAGAATACACATTTTTATTATTTGGCTTTATATAGTAATAATAAAATGATAAAATCATATCGAAGCACTTCTATAGTGTACACAAACATTTTGCGGATCTGAAAATTACTTGCTACTTTTGGTTCTGAAAATGTGAATGTTTATTTATATTTTATATATAAATGTAATTAATGCATAACTAATATTTTTAGGTTAACTTACAAATGGCTAAAAGCAATGAGTTTATATTAATATAGCAAAATAAATCTTGTGAGAATTCTCTATCAAAAATATCATAAAAACAACAGCATAGAATACACATTTTTATTATTTGGCTTTATATAGTAATAATAAAATGATAAAATCATATCGAAGCACTTCTATAGTGTACACAAACATTTTGCGGATCTGAAAATTACTTGCTACTTTTGGTTCTGAAAATGTGAATGTTTATTTATATTTTATATATAAATGTAATTAATGCATAACTAATATTTTTAGGTTAACTTACAAATGGCTAAAAGCAATGAGTTTATATTAATATAGCAAAATAAATCTTGTGAGAATTCTCTATCAAAAATATCATAAAAACAACAGCATAGAATACACATTTTTATTATTTGGCTTTATATAGTAATAATAAAATGATAAAATCATATCGAAGCACTTCTATAGTGTACACAAACATTTTGCGGATCTGAAAATTACTTGCTACTTTTGGTTCTGAAAATGTGAATGTTTATTTATATTTTATATATAAATGTAATTAATGCATAACTAATATTTTTAGGTTAACTTACAAATGGCTAAAAGCAATGAGTTTATATTAATATAGCAAAATAAATCTTGTGAGAATTCTCTATCAAAAATATCATAAAAACAACAGCATAGAATACACATTTTTATTATTTGGCTTTATATAGTAATAATAAAATGATAAAATCATATCGAAGCACTTCTATAGTGTACACAAACATTTTGCGGATCTGAAAATTACTTGCTACTTTTGGTTCTGAAAATGTGAATGTTTATTTATATTTTATATATAAATGTAATTAATGCATAACTAATATTTTTAGGTTAACTTACAAATGGCTAAAAGCAATGAGTTTATATTAATATAGCAAAATAAATCTTGTGAGAATTCTCTATCAAAAATATCATAAAAACAACAGCATAGAATACACATTTTTATTATTTGGCTTTATATAGTAATAATAAAATGATAAAATCATATCGAAGCACTTCTATAGTGTACACAAACATTTTGCGGATCTGAAAATTACTTGCTACTTTTGGTTCTGAAAATGTGAATGTTTATTTATATTTTATATATAAATGTAATTAATGCATAACTAATATTTTTAGGTTAACTTACAAATGGCTAAAAGCAATGAGTTTATATTAATATAGCAAAATAAATCTTGTGAGAATTCTCTATCAAAAATATCATAAAAACAACAGCATAGAATACACATTTTTATTATTTGGCTTTATATAGTAATAATAAAATGATAAAATCATATCGAAGCACTTCTATAGTGTACACAAACATTTTGCGGATCTGAAAATTACTTGCTACTTTTGGTTCTGAAAATGTGAATGTTTATTTATATTTTATATATAAATGTAATTAATGCATAACTAATATTTTTAGGTTAACTTACAAATGGCTAAAAGCAATGAGTTTATATTAATATAGCAAAATAAATCTTGTGAGAATTCTCTATCAAAAATATCATAAAAACAACAGCATAGAATACACATTTTTATTATTTGGCTTTATATAGTAATAATAAAATGATAAAATCATATCGAAGCACTTCTATAGTGTACACAAACATTTTGCGGATCTGAAAATTACTTGCTACTTTTGGTTCTGAAAATGTGAATGTTTATTTATATTTTATATATAAATGTAATTAATGCATAACTAATATTTTTAGGTTAACTTACAAATGGCTAAAAGCAATGAGTTTATATTAATATAGCAAAATAAATCTTGTGAGAATTCTCTATCAAAAATATCATAAAAACAACAGCATAGAATACACATTTTTATTATTTGGCTTTATATAGTAATAATAAAATGATAAAATCATATCGAAGCACTTCTATAGTGTACACAAACATTTTGCGGATCTGAAAATTACTTGCTACTTTTGGTTCTGAAAATGTGAATGTTTATTTATATTTTATATATAAATGTAATTAATGCATAACTAATATTTTTAGGTTAACTTACAAATGGCTAAAAGCAATGAGTTTATATTAATATAGCAAAATAAATCTTGTGAGAATTCTCTATCAAAAATATCATAAAAACAACAGCATAGAATACACATTTTTATTATTTGGCTTTATATAGTAATAATAAAATGATAAAATCATATCGAAGCACTTCTATAGTGTACACAAACATTTTGCGGATCTGAAAATTACTTGCTACTTTTGGTTCTGAAAATGTGAATGTTTATTTATATTTTATATATAAATGTAATTAATGCATAACTAATATTTTTAGGTTAACTTACAAATGGCTAAAAGCAATGAGTTTATATTAATATAGCAAAATAAATCTTGTGAGAATTCTCTATCAAAAATATCATAAAAACAACAGCATAGAATACACATTTTTATTATTTGGCTTTATATAGTAATAATAAAATGATAAAATCATATCGAAGCACTTCTATAGTGTACACAAACATTTTGCGGATCTGAAAATTACTTGCTACTTTTGGTTCTGAAAATGTGAATGTTTATTTATATTTTATATATAAATGTAATTAATGCATAACTAATATTTTTAGGTTAACTTACAAATGGCTAAAAGCAATGAGTTTATATTAATATAGCAAAATAAATCTTGTGAGAATTCTCTATCAAAAATATCATAAAAACAACAGCATAGAATACACATTTTTATTATTTGGCTTTATATAGTAATAATAAAATGATAAAATCATATCGAAGCACTTCTATAGTGTACACAAACATTTTGCGGATCTGAAAATTACTTGCTACTTTTGGTTCTGAAAATGTGAATGTTTATTTATATTTTATATATAAATGTAATTAATGCATAACTAATATTTTTAGGTTAACTTACAAATGGCTAAAAGCAATGAGTTTATATTAATATAGCAAAATAAATCTTGTGAGAATTCTCTATCAAAAATATCATAAAAACAACAGCATAGAATACACATTTTTATTATTTGGCTTTATATAGTAATAATAAAATGATAAAATCATATCGAAGCACTTCTATAGTGTACACAAACATTTTGCGGATCTGAAAATTACTTGCTACTTTTGGTTCTGAAAATGTGAATGTTTATTTATATTTTATATATAAATGTAATTAATGCATAACTAATATTTTTAGGTTAACTTACAAATGGCTAAAAGCAATGAGTTTATATTAATATAGCAAAATAAATCTTGTGAGAATTCTCTATCAAAAATATCATAAAAACAACAGCATAGAATACACATTTTTATTATTTGGCTTTATATAGTAATAATAAAATGATAAAATCATATCGAAGCACTTCTATAGTGTACACAAACATTTTGCGGATCTGAAAATTACTTGCTACTTTTGGTTCTGAAAATGTGAATGTTTATTTATATTTTATATATAAATGTAATTAATGCATAACTAATATTTTTAGGTTAACTTACAAATGGCTAAAAGCAATGAGTTTATATTAATATAGCAAAATAAATCTTGTGAGAATTCTCTATCAAAAATATCATAAAAACAACAGCATAGAATACACATTTTTATTATTTGGCTTTATATAGTAATAATAAAATGATAAAATCATATCGAAGCACTTCTATAGTGTACACAAACATTTTGCGGATCTGAAAATTACTTGCTACTTTTGGTTCTGAAAATGTGAATGTTTATTTATATTTTATATATAAATGTAATTAATGCATAACTAATATTTTTAGGTTAACTTACAAATGGCTAAAAGCAATGAGTTTATATTAATATAGCAAAATAAATCTTGTGAGAATTCTCTATCAAAAATATCATAAAAACAACAGCATAGAATACACATTTTTATTATTTGGCTTTATATAGTAATAATAAAATGATAAAATCATATCGAAGCACTTCTATAGTGTACACAAACATTTTGCGGATCTGAAAATTACTTGCTACTTTTGGTTCTGAAAATGTGAATGTTTATTTATATTTTATATATAAATGTAATTAATGCATAACTAATATTTTTAGGTTAACTTACAAATGGCTAAAAGCAATGAGTTTATATTAATATAGCAAAATAAATCTTGTGAGAATTCTCTATCAAAAATATCATAAAAACAACAGCATAGAATACACATTTTTATTATTTGGCTTTATATAGTAATAATAAAATGATAAAATCATATCGAAGCACTTCTATAGTGTACACAAACATTTTGCGGATCTGAAAATTACTTGCTACTTTTGGTTCTGAAAATGTGAATGTTTATTTATATTTTATATATAAATGTAATTAATGCATAACTAATATTTTTAGGTTAACTTACAAATGGCTAAAAGCAATGAGTTTATATTAATATAGCAAAATAAATCTTGTGAGAATTCTCTATCAAAAATATCATAAAAACAACAGCATAGAATACACATTTTTATTATTTGGCTTTATATAGTAATAATAAAATGATAAAATCATATCGAAGCACTTCTATAGTGTACACAAACATTTTGCGGATCTGAAAATTACTTGCTACTTTTGGTTCTGAAAATGTGAATGTTTATTTATATTTTATATATAAATGTAATTAATGCATAACTAATATTTTTAGGTTAACTTACAAATGGCTAAAAGCAATGAGTTTATATTAATATAGCAAAATAAATCTTGTGAGAATTCTCTATCAAAAATATCATAAAAACAACAGCATAGAATACACATTTTTATTATTTGGCTTTATATAGTAATAATAAAATGATAAAATCATATCGAAGCACTTCTATAGTGTACACAAACATTTTGCGGATCTGAAAATTACTTGCTACTTTTGGTTCTGAAAATGTGAATGTTTATTTATATTTTATATATAAATGTAATTAATGCATAACTAATATTTTTAGGTTAACTTACAAATGGCTAAAAGCAATGAGTTTATATTAATATAGCAAAATAAATCTTGTGAGAATTCTCTATCAAAAATATCATAAAAACAACAGCATAGAATACACATTTTTATTATTTGGCTTTATATAGTAATAATAAAATGATAAAATCATATCGAAGCACTTCTATAGTGTACACAAACATTTTGCGGATCTGAAAATTACTTGCTACTTTTGGTTCTGAAAATGTGAATGTTTATTTATATTTTATATATAAATGTAATTAATGCATAACTAATATTTTTAGGTTAACTTACAAATGGCTAAAAGCAATGAGTTTATATTAATATAGCAAAATAAATCTTGTGAGAATTCTCTATCAAAAATATCATAAAAACAACAGCATAGAATACACATTTTTATTATTTGGCTTTATATAGTAATAATAAAATGATAAAATCATATCGAAGCACTTCTATAGTGTACACAAACATTTTGCGGATCTGAAAATTACTTGCTACTTTTGGTTCTGAAAATGTGAATGTTTATTTATATTTTATATATAAATGTAATTAATGCATAACTAATATTTTTAGGTTAACTTACAAATGGCTAAAAGCAATGAGTTTATATTAATATAGCAAAATAAATCTTGTGAGAATTCTCTATCAAAAATATCATAAAAACAACAGCATAGAATACACATTTTTATTATTTGGCTTTATATAGTAATAATAAAATGATAAAATCATATCGAAGCACTTCTATAGTGTACACAAACATTTTGCGGATCTGAAAATTACTTGCTACTTTTGGTTCTGAAAATGTGAATGTTTATTTATATTTTATATATAAATGTAATTAATGCATAACTAATATTTTTAGGTTAACTTACAAATGGCTAAAAGCAATGAGTTTATATTAATATAGCAAAATAAATCTTGTGAGAATTCTCTATCAAAAATATCATAAAAACAACAGCATAGAATACACATTTTTATTATTTGGCTTTATATAGTAATAATAAAATGATAAAATCATATCGAAGCACTTCTATAGTGTACACAAACATTTTGCGGATCTGAAAATTACTTGCTACTTTTGGTTCTGAAAATGTGAATGTTTATTTATATTTTATATATAAATGTAATTAATGCATAACTAATATTTTTAGGTTAACTTACAAATGGCTAAAAGCAATGAGTTTATATTAATATAGCAAAATAAATCTTGTGAGAATTCTCTATCAAAAATATCATAAAAACAACAGCATAGAATACACATTTTTATTATTTGGCTTTATATAGTAATAATAAAATGATAAAATCATATCGAAGCACTTCTATAGTGTACACAAACATTTTGCGGATCTGAAAATTACTTGCTACTTTTGGTTCTGAAAATGTGAATGTTTATTTATATTTTATATATAAATGTAATTAATGCATAACTAATATTTTTAGGTTAACTTACAAATGGCTAAAAGCAATGAGTTTATATTAATATAGCAAAATAAATCTTGTGAGAATTCTCTATCAAAAATATCATAAAAACAACAGCATAGAATACACATTTTTATTATTTGGCTTTATATAGTAATAATAAAATGATAAAATCATATCGAAGCACTTCTATAGTGTACACAAACATTTTGCGGATCTGAAAATTACTTGCTACTTTTGGTTCTGAAAATGTGAATGTTTATTTATATTTTATATATAAATGTAATTAATGCATAACTAATATTTTTAGGTTAACTTACAAATGGCTAAAAGCAATGAGTTTATATTAATATAGCAAAATAAATCTTGTGAGAATTCTCTATCAAAAATATCATAAAAACAACAGCATAGAATACACATTTTTATTATTTGGCTTTATATAGTAATAATAAAATGATAAAATCATATCGAAGCACTTCTATAGTGTACACAAACATTTTGCGGATCTGAAAATTACTTGCTACTTTTGGTTCTGAAAATGTGAATGTTTATTTATATTTTATATATAAATGTAATTAATGCATAACTAATATTTTTAGGTTAACTTACAAATGGCTAAAAGCAATGAGTTTATATTAATATAGCAAAATAAATCTTGTGAGAATTCTCTATCAAAAATATCATAAAAACAACAGCATAGAATACACATTTTTATTATTTGGCTTTATATAGTAATAATAAAATGATAAAATCATATCGAAGCACTTCTATAGTGTACACAAACATTTTGCGGATCTGAAAATTACTTGCTACTTTTGGTTCTGAAAATGTGAATGTTTATTTATATTTTATATATAAATGTAATTAATGCATAACTAATATTTTTAGGTTAACTTACAAATGGCTAAAAGCAATGAGTTTATATTAATATAGCAAAATAAATCTTGTGAGAATTCTCTATCAAAAATATCATAAAAACAACAGCATAGAATACACATTTTTATTATTTGGCTTTATATAGTAATAATAAAATGATAAAATCATATCGAAGCACTTCTATAGTGTACACAAACATTTTGCGGATCTGAAAATTACTTGCTACTTTTGGTTCTGAAAATGTGAATGTTTATTTATATTTTATATATAAATGTAATTAATGCATAACTAATATTTTTAGGTTAACTTACAAATGGCTAAAAGCAATGAGTTTATATTAATATAGCAAAATAAATCTTGTGAGAATTCTCTATCAAAAATATCATAAAAACAACAGCATAGAATACACATTTTTATTATTTGGCTTTATATAGTAATAATAAAATGATAAAATCATATCGAAGCACTTCTATAGTGTACACAAACATTTTGCGGAT
The DNA here is from genome assembly GCF_003651465.1 of Formica exsecta. Classification (NCBI taxonomy): domain Eukaryota; kingdom Metazoa; phylum Arthropoda; class Insecta; order Hymenoptera; family Formicidae; genus Formica; species Formica exsecta. Next base: position 26,330 of record NW_021853383.1, read on the forward strand.
CTGAAAATTACTTGCTACTTTTGGTTCTGAAAATGTGAATGTTTATTTATATTTTATATATAAATGTAATTAATGCATAACTAATATTTTTAGGTTAACTTACAAATGGCTAAAAGCAATGAGTTTATATTAATATAGCAAAATAAATCTTGTGAGAATTCTCTATCAAAAATATCATAAAAACAACAGCATAGAATACACATTTTTATTATTTGGCTTTATATAGTAATAATAAAATGATAAAATCATATCGAAGCACTTCTATAGTGTACACAAACATTTTGCGGATCTGAAAATTACTTGCTACTTTTGGTTCTGAAAATGTGAATGTTTATTTATATTTTATATATAAATGTAATTAATGCATAACTAATATTTTTAGGTTAACTTACAAATGGCTAAAAGCAATGAGTTTATATTAATATAGCAAAATAAATCTTGTGAGAATTCTCTATCAAAAATATCATAAAAACAACAGCATAGAATACACATTTTTATTATTTGGCTTTATATAGTAATAATAAAATGATAAAATCATATCGAAGCACTTCTATAGTGTACACAAACATTTTGCGGATCTGAAAATTACTTGCTACTTTTGGTTCTGAAAATGTGAATGTTTATTTATATTTTATATATAAATGTAATTAATGCATAACTAATATTTTTAGGTTAACTTACAAATGGCTAAAAGCAATGAGTTTATATTAATATAGCAAAATAAATCTTGTGAGAATTCTCTATCAAAAATATCATAAAAACAACAGCATAGAATACACATTTTTATTATTTGGCTTTATATAGTAATAATAAAATGATAAAATCATATCGAAGCACTTCTATAGTGTACACAAACATTTTGCGGATCTGAAAATTACTTGCTACTTTTGGTTCTGAAAATGTGAATGTTTATTTATATTTTATATATAAATGTAATTAATGCATAACTAATATTTTTAGGTTAACTTACAAATGGCTAAAAGCAATGAGTTTATATTAATATAGCAAAATAAATCTTGTGAGAATTCTCTATCAAAAATATCATAAAAACAACAGCATAGAATACACATTTTTATTATTTGGCTTTATATAGTAATAATAAAATGATAAAATCATATCGAAGCACTTCTATAGTGTACACAAACATTTTGCGGATCTGAAAATTACTTGCTACTTTTGGTTCTGAAAATGTGAATGTTTATTTATATTTTATATATAAATGTAATTAATGCATAACTAATATTTTTAGGTTAACTTACAAATGGCTAAAAGCAATGAGTTTATATTAATATAGCAAAATAAATCTTGTGAGAATTCTCTATCAAAAATATCATAAAAACAACAGCATAGAATACACATTTTTATTATTTGGCTTTATATAGTAATAATAAAATGATAAAATCATATCGAAGCACTTCTATAGTGTACACAAACATTTTGCGGATCTGAAAATTACTTGCTACTTTTGGTTCTGAAAATGTGAATGTTTATTTATATTTTATATATAAATGTAATTAATGCATAACTAATATTTTTAGGTTAACTTACAAATGGCTAAAAGCAATGAGTTTATATTAATATAGCAAAATAAATCTTGTGAGAATTCTCTATCAAAAATATCATAAAAACAACAGCATAGAATACACATTTTTATTATTTGGCTTTATATAGTAATAATAAAATGATAAAATCATATCGAAGCACTTCTATAGTGTACACAAACATTTTGCGGATCTGAAAATTACTTGCTACTTTTGGTTCTGAAAATGTGAATGTTTATTTATATTTTATATATAAATGTAATTAATGCATAACTAATATTTTTAGGTTAACTTACAAATGGCTAAAAGCAATGAGTTTATATTAATATAGCAAAATAAATCTTGTGAGAATTCTCTATCAAAAATATCATAAAAACAACAGCATAGAATACACATTTTTATTATTTGGCTTTATATAGTAATAATAAAATGATAAAATCATATCGAAGCACTTCTATAGTGTACACAAACATTTTGCGGATCTGAAAATTACTTGCTACTTTTGGTTCTGAAAATGTGAATGTTTATTTATATTTTATATATAAATGTAATTAATGCATAACTAATATTTTTAGGTTAACTTACAAATGGCTAAAAGCAATGAGTTTATATTAATATAGCAAAATAAATCTTGTGAGAATTCTCTATCAAAAATATCATAAAAACAACAGCATAGAATACACATTTTTATTATTTGGCTTTATATAGTAATAATAAAATGATAAAATCATATCGAAGCACTTCTATAGTGTACACAAACATTTTGCGGATCTGAAAATTACTTGCTACTTTTGGTTCTGAAAATGTGAATGTTTATTTATATTTTATATATAAATGTAATTAATGCATAACTAATATTTTTAGGTTAACTTACAAATGGCTAAAAGCAATGAGTTTATATTAATATAGCAAAATAAATCTTGTGAGAATTCTCTATCAAAAATATCATAAAAACAACAGCATAGAATACACATTTTTATTATTTGGCTTTATATAGTAATAATAAAATGATAAAATCATATCGAAGCACTTCTATAGTGTACACAAACATTTTGCGGATCTGAAAATTACTTGCTACTTTTGGTTCTGAAAATGTGAATGTTTATTTATATTTTATATATAAATGTAATTAATGCATAACTAATATTTTTAGGTTAACTTACAAATGGCTAAAAGCAATGAGTTTATATTAATATAGCAAAATAAATCTTGTGAGAATTCTCTATCAAAAATATCATAAAAACAACAGCATAGAATACACATTTTTATTATTTGGCTTTATATAGTAATAATAAAATGATAAAATCATATCGAAGCACTTCTATAGTGTACACAAACATTTTGCGGATCTGAAAATTACTTGCTACTTTTGGTTCTGAAAATGTGAATGTTTATTTATATTTTATATATAAATGTAATTAATGCATAACTAATATTTTTAGGTTAACTTACAAATGGCTAAAAGCAATGAGTTTATATTAATATAGCAAAATAAATCTTGTGAGAATTCTCTATCAAAAATATCATAAAAACAACAGCATAGAATACACATTTTTATTATTTGGCTTTATATAGTAATAATAAAATGATAAAATCATATCGAAGCACTTCTATAGTGTACACAAACATTTTGCGGATCTGAAAATTACTTGCTACTTTTGGTTCTGAAAATGTGAATGTTTATTTATATTTTATATATAAATGTAATTAATGCATAACTAATATTTTTAGGTTAACTTACAAATGGCTAAAAGCAATGAGTTTATATTAATATAGCAAAATAAATCTTGTGAGAATTCTCTATCAAAAATATCATAAAAACAACAGCATAGAATACACATTTTTATTATTTGGCTTTATATAGTAATAATAAAATGATAAAATCATATCGAAGCACTTCTATAGTGTACACAAACATTTTGCGGATCTGAAAATTACTTGCTACTTTTGGTTCTGAAAATGTGAATGTTTATTTATATTTTATATATAAATGTAATTAATGCATAACTAATATTTTTAGGTTAACTTACAAATGGCTAAAAGCAATGAGTTTATATTAATATAGCAAAATAAATCTTGTGAGAATTCTCTATCAAAAATATCATAAAAACAACAGCATAGAATACACATTTTTATTATTTGGCTTTATATAGTAATAATAAAATGATAAAATCATATCGAAGCACTTCTATAGTGTACACAAACATTTTGCGGATCTGAAAATTACTTGCTACTTTTGGTTCTGAAAATGTGAATGTTTATTTATATTTTATATATAAATGTAATTAATGCATAACTAATATTTTTAGGTTAACTTACAAATGGCTAAAAGCAATGAGTTTATATTAATATAGCAAAATAAATCTTGTGAGAATTCTCTATCAAAAATATCATAAAAACAACAGCATAGAATACACATTTTTATTATTTGGCTTTATATAGTAATAATAAAATGATAAAATCATATCGAAGCACTTCTATAGTGTACACAAACATTTTGCGGATCTGAAAATTACTTGCTACTTTTGGTTCTGAAAATGTGAATGTTTATTTATATTTTATATATAAATGTAATTAATGCATAACTAATATTTTTAGGTTAACTTACAAATGGCTAAAAGCAATGAGTTTATATTAATATAGCAAAATAAATCTTGTGAGAATTCTCTATCAAAAATATCATAAAAACAACAGCATAGAATACACATTTTTATTATTTGGCTTTATATAGTAATAATAAAATGATAAAATCATATCGAAGCACTTCTATAGTGTACACAAACATTTTGCGGATCTGAAAATTACTTGCTACTTTTGGTTCTGAAAATGTGAATGTTTATTTATATTTTATATATAAATGTAATTAATGCATAACTAATATTTTTAGGTTAACTTACAAATGGCTAAAAGCAATGAGTTTATATTAATATAGCAAAATAAATCTTGTGAGAATTCTCTATCAAAAATATCATAAAAACAACAGCATAGAATACACATTTTTATTATTTGGCTTTATATAGTAATAATAAAATAACTAAACTGTTTCTGCAACGTACTTGGCTAGTTAACTTGATTTCATATCTAGTTTTTATTTTTTTATTTTTTAAAGGTTTTTATTTTTTAGAGTTATTTTTTAGAAGGAAACCATTTTTTAGTTTTTTATTTTTTATTAAAATTTTTTTAACGGTTATTTTTTAGGGATAAATATTAAACTTTGGTAATTGTTTCGGATAAGGCCCTTTCTGAATTTTGAGAAATATGATCGGATCTCTCGGTAAAACTATTTGTTGTGATCCCAACAGTGATAATCAGTCAGGGGAGCCAGAAACCCATCATCCCTTCCCCCCAAAAAACGAAACACCCCAAAAATTACCCAAAATTAGATAATTATGTACTATAAAGGAGACAGCTCCGAAGATCTTGACCTTGATATATGTTATGACTCTGACAAGTAACACTACTCAACTGATACTCACCGATTTGAATGAAACTTAACATACTTATTAAACACCGAAAAACATTAAATACGTGTTTTTTTTATATACACAATAGGTTTGATAAATAACCGAACTGAATTTCTGTTATTGACACTATAAGCGCCATGTATTTGACATTATTTTTTTCGATAGTCTTATATTTGAGCTATCAACTGTTACAATTTCAACAAAATTAGACGGCTTGTTCAAAAGTTATTGACATTTTAGTGACAGTACTTTGGTGGACATTGTAACGAAAACACGACCATGCACAGTGGGCCAATAGACCAGGTAAAGTGGCCAAAAGTCGAGTTTAGAGATGCGGTCAGGCAAATATCCTGTCGTAATCTTGATAGTCTAAAGTAGTTATTTTGAAAATTT
>NW_021853384.1:0-928 GCF_003651465.1 Formica exsecta
GAAAGAGAGAGAGAGAGATCATGGAGTTCTCACGTAGCGGTAACAGATACTTACCGCGTCCCTCGTTCCGTGGTAATAAGTAAGACTTCGGAACCGAACCACGGAAGGATATGTGCCGGTTGCGAATAACAACGTTTATTGACCATCAGGGTGTTAGGCCGCGTGCAAAGTGATAGTAATCGCGTTCCACATCCCCTGTAAATCTCGAAAACGCGTCTCACGTGTCCCTGACGAATACACCGCCTAGACCGTCCATTTCGGGAGCATCTCGGTCGTATTAGGTGCTCGTGGGAGATCTAAAAAAAAGAGATGCTCGGTCTATATAGCCTTGTCGTTGCAGCATGTAATCGCGCTAAATTTTGATATTGCCGTCGTAACAGACGTAAGTTGAATTACTTTTAGTCCCGCTTTCAGGACGTCTTCGTTAACGTCAATTTTAGGATACCTCATTATTCACACGGATTTATATTATCGTGAATCGTGAATTGCGTTTCGTAAAATTTTATTCACGCGGATACTTAAATTTAATTTTTCATAAATCTTTAGAAACGTCCAAAGAATGTAGTGCGACATCTGAATTCTTCTCGCGTTGCCTCTGACAGATCGCGACGATTTTGGTTTTCGGTTTCGCGAGCACGCGATAAAGAAGTTACACTTTCGGTATCGTTCGTCGTATTACACTCACGTACCCAATTTCATTTCGTTGCGATAGATCGCATTGGTTCGAGCTAATTCACTCCCACGCTTCTAACTCCCCAGATACCTCTATCGGCGACTTTGGCCGTCGACGAAACACCCGATGCGACGCAATTGACGAGAGCTGAAAAAAAAAGGAGAAGAAAAAAAAAGAAAAGGGAGAGAGAGAGAGAGAGAGAGAGAGAGGAGGGAGAAAGAGAGAGAGAGAAATAGAAGACAGGGCGAAAGAAGA
>NW_021853384.1:955-1707 GCF_003651465.1 Formica exsecta
CGGAAGAGCAAAGCAGGAACGCGGACAAGAAATGACAATTAAAGGTAAGGGGACGCGCACGGGCGCGTAAAGTCATTAGCCTTAATTGGAGTGCGCCGCTCGGCTGTCAGCCGTTGAATGGGTGACATACGTTTCGCGATATGTCGTTCATATGAGAAGGATAGAGATTGTGTGAAATGGAGGAAAGGGAATGGATTGCTGCGGAGGCGAGGAGGATGACAGGCAGAAGGGAGAGAATGCCAGAGAGAATCGTCCGGTACCGTCCGCGGCCATTGATTTTGCCCGTATGCAGTTGCACATGCAATCTCCGTGCATACATCTCCCTGTCTCTCTCTGTCTTTCTCTCTCTCTCTCTCTCTCTCTCTCTCTCTCTTTGTCTCTCTCTTTCTCTCTCTCTTTCTCTGTTCCTCTTTCTCTCTCGGTCAAGTCGTTTTGCCGGGCCTGCGCGAGCGAGCGCACCGCAATTAATTAAGCCTGCGCGCAATTTATATCGGCATTATACGCTGTTTTGTGTGCAAAAACCGTTTACGACGTACTACGCGGACCGTCCTGTCTGCACGACGACGACAAATGTGAAGTCGAGGTCGATTTTGCGCAACTCGAGATCGTCTCATAGATTCACAAAAATTATAATATATGTACACATGTGTATATATGTACGTATATAAATGTAGATAAACTGTAATATATTCATGACATGTACAAACGCGAAACTCATTCACAAATGGAGAAAGAGTATTCTGGAATTGCGT
>NW_021853384.1:1722-13089 GCF_003651465.1 Formica exsecta
AAGAGTGTTCTGGAATTGCGTAGCTGTCGCGCAACTGTAAAAACTAGGTTACTGGAAATTTTTAATGAAATTAGGGTCGATTTCTGTTTAAAAGAAAAAATTTTCACGCAAATCTTTCTTACAATCATTTAATTTTCGATATTTCTTGGGAATTAAACTTCATGTAAAAATTCTGTAATATTAAAACTGGAGCGAAATGAATACTTAACTTTTCTAAATGCAAAGATATCGCGTTTAATATCAACATGAAATGAGAAGCAGAGAGCCAGTTTAGGTGTAAATACGCGGTCAGAATTTTTTACGATGCGGATTTTAATCTTCTCTCTAAAGATTTTTAATATATTCTCTAGTAATGTCAAGAAAAAGGGAGAAACTATTTATTACAACTAACAGAGCTAGGAAATTGTTTCTGTTAAAAACAATAGGGGACATAACATTATCAAGATAACATGATTACGGATAAATATTTTGTCCGTAACAGATATACATTTTAACTTCTGCCTGCATTTTGTGCTCTCTAAAAAATTTAAATATTACTTTATACGATTTTTCTATCACTTTATTGTTATTTAAGAAGATTGGAGTCACATCATATTTCGCTCCTAATAATATCTATTGTATTACAGTATTTCTAATTATCGATAAAAGGATATGCAGTCAGCATCATTCGAATCGCACTTAGGAAGGATGTTAGCACAAAATAGTCGTATATTATGCACCTGATGGTCAATACAGCGCGCTGAAATGATTCCGATAATGCAGTCGCACGCGTTTCTGCACTCGACTCGGCCAATATGCTCATGCAGATGGATAGATTCGAGCTCGAGAATAATGCGTGCGCCGTCGTTAATTCTGATGGATAGGCACGGACGCGTGAGAGAATCCGTGATTCGCGAAACACTCTGCGTTATCCATCGTGCTCTCGGTATACCGAAATAATGTCGTTAACGTCGCATTGAGAAACTAATATCATCGTGAAAACCAATCAATCTCTGTGTTTCTCGCAACAATTTTATTAATCTCGCGTATTAAATTGGAGAGATAAGTTAGATAAATTAAATTAAATTAATTTTTTTTGTTTTTTAAATACTTTCTCAAAATTTGCTGTTTTAATTTGATCATATTTACATACTTATTTAATTTATAATAGAATTACATATTTACACACATGATTCTCAATCTAAAAAGTTTCTCCTAAAAATATAAAATTTTGATCTTAATTCTTTTTTTTCTCTATTTCTTTGTTTTAAAATTGTTCAATTATTTCCAGCTCGCAAATTTTGCTTATCCTAATTTAGAGAGCCAGAATTTCATTCTATCTCGTGATTATATAGTAAATTAAAACCATACATATTTTACATTAATTTAAATATAGATAAAGAGTAATTATGACCTAATATTTACGAAAAAAGAAATTTTAATATTTCTTATTCGAAAATTCTAAAAAATAATAACGAATTTAATTCCTAACAAAATTAATATCTTAAATACTTACAAATTCCATTATCATTGGTTGGTTTATTTTATCGTTATATTTCATTCTGTATCAATTCCTACATGACGATAAAGAAAAATCTCTAAAACCGACATATGTGCATTCTCGTAATTAAAAAGATGTACGAAGAAAGGCACACAAATCCGATTCGACGTTATCATTATTCAGAGGGGTTTATGTGTCTATTACTATCCTGAGTATTTGAAAAATATGCATATATGTAGATTCCCTCTTCTCTTTACGTAAATCACTATTCACTTTGATAAAGACGACAAACATGACTACATATATTATATTAATATTTATTATATCGAAATTAATATGCTCTTTTAATTATATCGAAATTAATATGCTCTTTTAATTACATCGAACTAGTCGCATATTAAGGATTATTGTAATTAACAATTCACATAAATTTGAAATTTCAATGAATCACAATTATCTAGGCACGATAGGAACGACACATAGATTGTTACTGCTATTGCTACACAGTATTTAACTGAAAGTTGCAGTATTTAACGCACCATTGTACCACGAGGACACATTATTTTCGCTAATGATACCTCACGTGGGAATTTAGATAGTCCTCGTTGCTTTTCGCGAAACTAGAAACTGCTCTTTTCCTGAGAAATACATTTGAAATTGCACAGTGCACCGACGCGCAAAACCGAACGTGTCGTGTTGCAAATGCAAAGCAATAAAGTAACATGTTATGTAGGGTGTGCCGCAGAAGTTACACACTTCCTGTGAACCAACGCGATGGGAACTAAAATTACTATTGCTCCGACAAATAGGATTCAATGATTTTCATATTTATACATATATGAGAAAATGGATGTTTTTGAGCAACTGCAAGATTTCTGTGGATTAACTTCCATGTAAGATAACGAAAAAAGAAACAAAAAACTTTTAGTTCCTTTTTACATTTCAATTGTGGACTTTTTTAAAGCATAATTAATAAGATTGTATATACACATTGATAATTAAAGAGAAGCGAAACCAATAAAAAAATTTTTAACGAAAGCTTCAAATTTAATTTGCACGAATTACAATATATTACGTGTGAAAAATTTGAGAATATTTTGCAGAGTAATCATTTCCTCTTTCAAAAAAAAAAACAAAATTATTAATCATATTCCAAGTGCTTCATTGGTTTCATGAAATAAATGTTTAATTTATCACACTCCAACATTAAAAAAAAAAAAAAGATTAATAATAAAGACTCCTTTGTTTCATTGCAATTGTAGCTGTAACTGCCGTTTGACGTTTCGCTAAATGGAAAAGTTGAAATATAATATAGACAGGTACATCGCCCAAGGAAAATTTCACACATTGCTTAATCCAGTACATATAAATCACAGTAATAATCGAAATATTATACATTACGGATATATAATAATAGATGTATTATCGCGCTTAAAGCGCATCGTTAATTATGCATTCCTGTCAAACAAATGTAGTTCATTCGTAGCGGATAAATTGTTTAGAATAATTTATGCGACACTTTTAAATCTAATTACTGGTATATACGAATTAAGGTTTATAGATTACATTTAAATGCTATAAAAGTTCGAAGATGTTTAATCATCTCTTTAACTGCTCGTAACTTTCGCATTATTCGCGTAATCCCTGCACAGCAGGGATAGGAATATGGTGAAATTAGCACTTTGCCCTTTGCATACTCTGTCCGTCCAGCGCCTTCATTAACTGTGCGAGAAATCGCAAGTATAATTACTTCGGTAAAGAACTTTCTCGACTAAGGACAGAACGGAACAAGATCTTCATCCTTTTTACACAGTCGCGAGATCTCATTCTTGTTATTTTTTTTCGTTTATACAATATATATATATCTCGTTGCAATATATTTTTCAGTTATCCCCTGTCTTTAAGTTTGATCAAATTCTGGATTAAGATTCTTGAATGCTTGAAATATATAAAAAGTTTCTCTGATATTTTTCAGATTTAAATATTTCGTTATACGAAAATAATTATACTTTTTCCAAAAATTTTGAAATTTTTGTGCACTGAAACTCTTTAATTCTCCAATCTTTAAATTAATCGATATTCCTTAAATCTATGACTTGTTAAAGATGTCGGATTCTGATATCTCTGTAAATTCACATAGCTAGATTTTGAATTCTTTAATTTATAACTTTATATATATATAAATATTTTAGATTTAATTTTTTACTTTAAAATTCTTGTATTGGAAAATTTTACTGGCCAATATTTTGTCAAACGAAGCTAATTACATTTTGAATGGATCGCACGTCGTATACGTTGGACTTTGTCTTTATAGCGGTGCCACGATGCAAAGAAGGGTTCACTAGCCGAACATTTTACACGTGGCTGCACTGGATTGCTCTCGAGGTAACATAATACCTACTCTCTTGCACGACCGTGTCACTAGACGCACATAAACACGTATGCATCTATACGTAATATATATATATATATATCGTACGTTTTCTCCTCGCTCTCTCAAGGAGAGTAGAGGCGGATCGTAATGCCTGGCGTTAATTTGCACGACGGCCTTAACGACGGACTTAGAACATCGTAATTTACAAAATATGGTTAACGATAAATGTACCATAATTAAGCATGCGTATTATGCAGTGTTTCCTATCGTCGGTCGTGTTCGAGTTCGTACATAACGATGTAATATTACTTTTGATTAACCAGCTTCTTACCCAACTGCCGCGAAATCAGGTCGCGCTAACTCCGCTCGCCTGTGTGCATTAATATGAAAAGCGTGTCATCTCAATTTCTTACTGTGCGTGCCGCTGCTACAAAACGATTCGCGCTACTTTAAAGAATGCATCGCATCGTACATATTGCACACGAGTTTATGTGCTGCAGTATTAAAATATGCACCTGACACTTGACCAACCGCGATGTCCTAGCCACAACAAGGGAGAGAACCCGAATATCATCCCTTGCAATTCTGACTTTTGTGCATACATATATATATATATACCGCAGTCCGATGAAAATGCACCAAATTTTCTCTATTTTATCTTCTTAAAATCTACGATCTTTTATAAAATACGATTATTTTTATTATTTCTTTTTGTGTTGTAATATGATAAATTTTTTAATTTTATATACATTCAATTTCTATAAAAAAGATGCAATGTATCTACATATCGATCGACAATATCAGTCATATTATATATATATATATATTAGTTAAATCAATTGTAAAATTGCAATAATTTATATGTATATATTAACTTTTTCGAAATTAAACATATTTAATTTTCTTATCTCTTTTAAAAAATTCATATTTTACGCGTACTTGATATTGTAATATTTTTATATAAAATTTCTTCCTCTCTTTTAGTATCATCGATACATTTTTTAATAGCAATAAATCTTATGGCGAATTATCGATAAGCAGAATAATTGAATATTATGACAAGAGTCGAACAAAGGCGACGTAGGCGGCATAGATTTTCAGCGCGGAAGTTACAGATGAACTAGTTTCTTGTGCGGCTGCAGCTTTCCGAAATCAGGTCACCATGAGGGTGGTTCTCCGCCAAGGGTGAACATATCGAGGTGATCACACTGGTTGAACTCCATTGGCTCCGCCTTCTATTGAATTTGCAGAAGTTAAACGGCGGGAGCCGCCACGTATTTGTTTTAACCAAGTGACAATCCCGGATTCGAGAATCGCATCGCGTGTTATCATCGTTATATATTTATTGAGTAAATCAAAAATATTTAACTTAAACATCGAAATCATATTATCGTGTAAAACACTTATTTTTTGCATGAAGTAAAATTATTTAATTACACTAAGCTGTAATAATACTTTAAATCATAAACTATCTACAGAAGATTCTTCAGAAAGTTTTGAGCCGACTTTTCCCGAGCACGACTTTTATTAGATGTAGCTTCTCCTGCATAATTTCTTAATTTTTCGTATTAAACGTCTCATTAAACTCAATTTCAAATAAAAATATCCTTCGCTAAAAAAATTGGGATTGAAAAACAGAGTTTGTTATCTATTCGCATTTTTAAAACTACGTTCGTTTGAACTGTAATTTTCCGTCAGATATAATCGAAAAATTATTATCAATGCTTCGACTTTGAAACAAAAATCATTCGTCTTAATTTAAATTTTACTATCTTTGGCTATGAAAATTTACGCGAAGGGAAAGATTGCAATAAGTCTCGGTCTCGTATATATTCTATATATTTGCACCTACGGATAGATGTGGGGTGGGGGGAAAAGGGAGCAAACACGATTCGCACTTTCCGTTACGAGTTTATACACTTTAGCGACGTCGGTTGCCACTCACACGACTTACATTTATGCGCTTTAGATGCGTGCATTCTCTTCGTTTTCTTTCTCTCTCGTCAACGAAGATGAGCAGGGCCATCGTGTTTTGTAACGGGGTGTTCTCTTCCCGAAACAATGCTGACATGCTACAAGGGCGGAGAGCGAAGAAGACAAAGTCAGCCCGGTAGGGTAGATAGGTGGGAAGCACACAAAAAAGGGGGTAGAGCATGGTCCACGCCGGGCTGGATTCTGTGCTTGTGAAATAGTCGCTAATGCTTATCGATCCCAACTCCCGCTCTGTCTTCCTTCCACCAACCGTCACGTCTCCCATTCGTATTCGCCGTTTTTCTCTGCACTCATCCATCTTTTTCTATCCCGTATGCATGCAAAGCGATGAAAAGTGAAAGAGAGAGAGAGAGGAAGAGAGAGAGAAAGAAAGAGAGAGAGAGAGAGAGAGAAAGAGGGGAGGAAAAAGCAAAACCATCCTTTTTCCTCTTCCTCTTTTTCTCTTTCTTTATAAGATATATATCTTCTTCCTGTTTTTATTATTTAATGCTTCTATAATATTCTTTATTTTATTATTTCATATTTTATCGATAATTTAAATCTAGAATTAAATTGATCTACAATTGTGTGTGTGCGAAGAATTTATTATATTCAATCAAATTTTATATTATATTCAATCTAACAACTGACGTATCTATATCCTATCTTTAATCTATTTTTTTTATCATAACAATTTGTATTATTCTGAAAATCATAAAATATACAAAAAACTTGATCATTCACGCAGCTTTAAAATTTTATATATATATAATCTTTTCNATATCAAATCTTTTTATTTTATATTTATTTTAATATGTTTATGTTTACGCACACAATTTTAAATGAGTGTAATCTGAATATTATTAGAATGCGAATATTTTATTATTATAAAATTTGTCTGTTTTGTATGTTTTCGAAAAAGATACGGGAAAACGGATTTGAGAGGGAACGCTTCAAATCATTGAGATCTCATTTCTATCCTTTCTTTCGCAACATCTCGAAAGAATTTGTTGCGGGAATCAATGTCGAGTGCATTGGCTAAGATGGCTCCGGAAATCTGATATGCAAATCCGCCGTTACCCGATAACGTAAGATATCCGGCGTAATAATGCTACAAGCCGTATAATAATGATCGATGTTTCAGTAATTTATGAGTCCAAGGAAGCGATTATATCAAGCGTTATTTCAAGCATACTTATGCATCTCTTATGGCGCATCTGTGTTTACCTGTAATCGCATCCGGGATGCAATTTCTTCTTCCTCTTGCCTCTTCTTTTTCCCCTTTTCTATTTTCCCTCCATCAAAAAATTACGATTTTCATTTACAACTCAATAATTTATTGTATTAATTGTATTTATCATATCGTATTATTTATCTACAATACAGAAAGCTATTTTATATCTTTGCTTTCTTATCTGTTCGACTAGCTTACAGTGTGCTAAGCTGAAAGAAAAATTCGAAGTGCTATTAGTTGTCAAAAATTATTTAATAATATAGAATTTATGCACATTTAATAAAAAACAAACCAAACTTCAGAGATAAAAGTACAATTTTTAACAATTTTTCATATAATCTGCAATCTTGAAAAATATATATTCTTCGAATTCACTCATTACATAATATTACAATTCAATATATCAAAAACGGAATCTATTCGGATAGAGAGAGAGAGAGAGAGAAAGAAGAAAAAAAAACTTTATATAAAATATCGTTTTTTTATGAGTTTATACTTAAGATTATTGGATGTTTAAATAAACATCAGTCTAGAATTTATAGATTCCAAAGTTTTTTTTATAGAAAATTTTATATTAGTTATATATACATATATGTATGTTGCGTTTCTTCTTTTGCAAGAAAGAGAATTTTCAAGAGTGTTTTATTCGAGATGCTGTTTTGCGCCCGGCTGTATTTTATAACGCTTAAATAAGGCACTTTTCGATAGTATCGTCAGCATGTCAGTTACAGTCTATATTTACCGCGAACTATACCCTATGCCCTTCGTTTCTGTTCAAGAAGCGTACTTTAACAAGCGGTTATGGTGAACTTGAAGTGCTGCCAGCTTGATAGCGCAGATAGATTATTCAATAATATCGGACATACGTCTGTCTAAATAAAAGTAAAGTGTGGTGATAAATATACTACATTACCTTGCAATGCTGATATTTTCTGTTTACTTTCGAGGCAAAAATTTAGTCGCCAATATCAGTCTTACATGGTATTTTTCTTTTTGATTCGTCTGATATATGCGCGGTGTATATAGCACAATAAAAAGATGATTCGTACATTATACTTCTTTAAACCCCCAAAAATCATATTTTACAAATACTTAAAGGGATTAATCGTTTAAGAATTAAACAAATTTTTGCGGTTTTACCGTATGTTTTATATATTGCATATTACGTTCATAGATAACCTTTTGACACGTGAAACCATATAGAGATATTTTTAGATAATATGATATTTAGATAGCCTTTGTAACCCGTTGATACGAGGTGTTTTATTTAGTTCTTAGGTGTATGGTGTGTCACATTTCATAGGCTTTCGCTTTATATAAATACCTCCAGCCATTTTTTAACTCTTTTCTCATAAAATATTTCAAATCTTATATACATTTAATATTTATATATTGTTTTTTATTCAAATTATGTTTATTAAAGTATAAACATACATCGAGAGTTTCAATTTTTATTAATATTTTCTATATTCTTTTCTTCTCATCCCTTTATTGATTTCTTGTGTTACGTTAATTATTTGTCAAGGAACATCAAACTCGTTTCCGGCGCGCCAATATAATCCGCGATCCGGTATGGCATAAAATGACCCTTAACCACCGAAAAACCGATGGTATTTTATAGGCGACACGGCCAGCGAGGTTTATTTCCCGTAGCGCAATAGAATAGAGAATGCCGGGTTGGCGCTTTAAATTCTCCGGAGGCGGCAGATTCTTCCAGCGAAACAGGTCGACAATAAAAATCCAGCGCACCGAATGTAAAACCCGGTCCGATCGTCAAAGTTCGAAAATTTCTCCCCGCCCCATCTCTTTTTCCCTGCTACATTGGTCCCCTAAAGGCGAATTTACACGCTTGATGATCATTCCGGACGAATTATGCGCCAGCGGACTCGCTTGCACGAACGAATTTTCGCTCAAACGCGCATTGTCAAGAGCGAATTTACCTAATGCAAATATTCTACTGCAACGAAACGTAATTTCATTACAACTTCGATAGCATTTAAATTATTCATTGCAAAATGAAGATGCATAAGTCAGATTATAAATCCGCAATTATTCGTACGTTCATCCATATAAACAATCGTGTTATATAATACGTTGCCTAATATATTATTCCATATAATGCACAAAAATCTTGATATATTCAGAAGCGAAATAAAGCTTTTCTATGTTCTTATGGATTATTTAATACGAAACATTTTCTGTACACATCTATGCCATCTTATTATAATTTGCATAAGATCAGATGAAGAGCATTTCTTCTTCAGAGCGTATTTTTCAATTATTCCAGATGATTT
Organism: Formica exsecta; assembly: GCF_003651465.1. Lineage (NCBI taxonomy): Eukaryota > Metazoa > Arthropoda > Insecta > Hymenoptera > Formicidae > Formica > Formica exsecta. The sequence continues at coordinate 11,076 of NW_021853384.1, forward strand.
ATCTAACGGAGATAGAGATTTCGATTTTTCTCGAGTAGAGAATGGAAGAATCTATTTCCTTCAACATGAATAATCGTTACTGCCAAAATATTTTACGCGCGTTCGAACAGAGAGAATCCCCAAATTTTTCGAGACAGTATCGAAGAAAATTTGATTTTCATTGAATATATGACAATTGTCTCTACTAATATCTTTGTTATTTAGTGATCCATTTGCACTTGAAATGTCATAGTAAAAAATGCAAATTTTTGATCTAGATTATCATTCAGCTCTTCGTAAAATTTCCAACAACCGGCTTTTCCATATGTACGGCTGTGACTTCTGCCAACGAATTTCGCGTGTGCAATATACGGAAACATAAAAGTATAGCTCGACAAAATTTTCCGCCACCGTTGATTTCTTCCATCTTCCACCTTCCACTTTCCTTCTCTCTAAAATCCAGCAAAATGAAACGAATGGATTTGCGTCTGATCCGCGGTGTATCGTTGTACTTGGCGCTCGTTTCATCCAAGCAAAGCCTTGATTATGAACTTCGTTATTGAAATATAACTGTTCAGAATAATAGATATAATATTTCTATAGTCTGATTGCACCGGTAATCTTAATTAACAAACTTTATTTAGCGATTATCTCACTCTGTTTCCGAATATAGAGAGAAATTTATCGAGTTGCATCGACGCAATATCTAATCTGGTTAAATCGCGTTTAATCGCGCAAATAGAACAAGTACTATACCGCATTAACGCGATTTCATCCATGTTGCCGTTCTAGTGGAAACAAGAAATGTGGTAAGTCGATTTCAGCAAATAGACGATTCTGATCGAGTTCTAATCGCGCACATGCCGACGACCGTAAACGTACAATTTTCTGGTAAAACATTGTTTCAAATAAACAACGACTGCGTCTTTAATTGCGTTTTCCCGATATGTACGTTCCATTGTAAAATATAAATTCGCAACTTTAATCATATGAGCTTCCTTATGTATCAGCGTATAATCTTGCAAACGAGATGCACGAGGAGAAATAACGAACATGAAAGAGAAAAAAGGGATTGTCAAAGGAAATCCTCTTAACGAGCCGCACTCGCCTAGCTGGTCACGATAACGAGACGATTCTATACTTTGCTACATTTTAATACAGGATTATGCACTATTACAGCGCGAGAATAACCGCGGCACTTCAGAAATCCTATAAATCCAGAAGTCTTTTAATATAAAAATATAACTAGGAAATAGGAGAAACATTACAAGAATATAAAAAATTTTTATATTTGATAGATAATACTATTCTCTTACATATAATTATAATTCTCTTTGATAATATTTTGTCACATATTATAAGAGAAATGTAGTATACATTTGTTCTCGGTATCATATAAAATTTTGTTTCATTCTTTATGTAATCTTATCGATAAGATAATTGTTTAACTGACATCTGACAAAATGCTCAAGCTATGATGACAAAAATCATTCGTTTTCATCTCTTTCTCTCTTTCGTCCTCGATGAGTTGCCGAGAAGATTTATAGAGCAGTTCTTGAAACATAAACAGTTCGCTTTATTCGAAGAAAAAATTACGTTTCATAAAATTTAGGAGAGAATATTGTATCAAGTGAAACAATAATAAATATTTTTAATTAAATGCGTGAAGTTGATAGAACTGTTATATAAATATACCATATTTTTTTGTATGTGCAAATCCCGAAACAATAAACAAATTAACAAGAGCAAGAGTTATATATGATATAAATCATATAATTGCAAAATTCGAACGTGCCAGTAAACTTAGTGGAAGTTTTCGATTCTTAATTCAATGTGTACGCATTTCTACAAAACAGAGGGTATAAATCCAAGCAGATGCAAATAAAAAAAAAAAAAAAAAACCGCAGACAAAGGTACTGTCCGAAGTCTCTTCGAAGTACTCTATTTAAGTGATGAAATTAAACGAGACGATACGATGGCGCGAGAAAAGTAACGTTGGGTAGGCAGTGCCGTGGCAGGGGGGGGGGGGGGGGGG
>NW_021853384.1:13109-15685 GCF_003651465.1 Formica exsecta
GGGGGGGGGGAGGGAATGCAATGAGAAAGTGCACAAAGGAGGCGAATTAGTCGGTATTGCCTGAGGCACCTAATTAACGCGCTACGTTACTACGGCGCGCGCGCGCCCACGCATCCGGCCGTTCCTCTTCGTCATTACCTGAAAACTGCGCCGGCACTTTTCCGGAGCCGGAATTCCTTTGACGTCGACGGGCGGACGGCGGGTAACGGCGCCGCCGGAAGAAACGGGGATACACCTGAGTCACGCGTGACTTTCTCAAAAGCACGCACACGGACGAAAACAAAGTGGTCGACATTGTCGAGGAAAATTGCCCTTGCAATGTTCAGTAGCTTGTCGTCGCTTTTCTTGTTCCGGGCATCGCGTACGCAGCCACCTTCCGCTCGATTTTTCGAGGACGAGAACACTCGCGGAGAAAGAAAAGGGAAAGGAGAGGGCGGGAAGAAAGGGGTCGTTTATTCTCGAGTTCTCAATTGCTCGTCGAGAACGGAACGTTATCTGATGATGTTGACATTCAAGTGAGACGAAAGAGCTCTCCGCAATGGTCGCGAAGGGTTCTTGTGTACGTGGCGAAGGGTCGACCAAGAATCGCGTCTAGGTGCCAATTAACCATCAAATAGCAACACTAATTATGCTCTTTTGATCATTTTTGTAGATTAATTATTGAAGAACAAAGAGAATTATATAAATCATCGTTATATAATAATAATATTAATCAACATTATTCAGTCGCATAATAATTATTTTGGAATTTCAAACATGTCTATCTCGAAGAAAAAAAAGTTTTTGATTTGATTTATCGTACGATAAGTTTTTCGAGATAGTTATCTACAAATCCATCCAATGCATCTTTGAATCAATACGAATTGTACAACATGAGGTCTCCGACTCGTTTCGCAAAGAAATGTCGGAGATAAACGTTACTTCCGTCTGGGTGAAACTCCAATATGTTTCCCTTCTCGACGAGTACGTAGAAGAGAAAGGCTTGGTTAACCGCCTTTAATCTAAAATGCTGGTTGTCCGAAGAACGACTACCGTTCACCATGAGCTAGACGAGAACGAGGATCTCAATGAAGCTTTTAAGGACCTTATTTCGAATTGATGCGCGCGCGGATACGACTCATTCGATCGCCTATTTACGAGGAAACGATGCACTAGCTCTACATATTGTCAGTCCTTACACGGTGGTAAATTGCCACTTTGGTAGCCTAGCAATAATTAACGTTTTGCGGTAACACGTGTCCTTTCGCGGCAAATAGAACGTGAAGGACAGAAATTGTCCAGATCGGATAAGGTTTTCCATGGAGAAAAAAGTTCTTCCCTTTTTAGGAATATACATCGAAATCTTTGCATATTCTTAAAATTAATTTTAATAATTAAAATAATTAATATAGAACGTGTATATAAGGTTCTCGTTAAAAGATTCTATATAACTTTTAACGTGCCCTTCAAGATCACCGTGCCGACATCTGTGACGTTGCGGTTCAAGGTGGTATAGTGGACTACGTTACCTACGAAAGCGCGAAATACGTTTTGCATATTCGCTGTCTCGAATAGCGATCGCATATTTATATGAATAAGCTAAGGAAACATGCTGCTCGCCTTGAACGAATTTATTATATAACGCTGCGGTAATATCTTTTTCGTCGATAATGCAATACGTAACTCGATCTTTTACTATCATTAAAAAAATTTGCAATTTAAATATTCATTAATTTGAATATTTAAATATTCATCGAGAGAGACAATCATCAGATAATTTTAATCATCATAAAATACTTAATTCCAAAAAAAAATATTGAAAATAGACATTTTTGAAATAACAATATATTTCATATCGTATATAATATTATAAACATGAGTATTGTGTACGCGAGTCATCTCAGAACTATTGTCAATTTTCAGACTTATAAATTCTTTAATCATTTTGATATTAAACATCTCGTTTCTCGAAAAGTTAATTAGACTTTATTCATTAAATCAGAACTTTTCAATTTTTTACATCAAACTTGTGCTGCAAAAATAGATTTTTTGTTAAAGCAATATCTTGAATGAAATACTGATAATTCTGAGACACTCTATATATACATGATCGAGAGTATCCACGATCAACGTGGCATACATAAAAAATTTTCAGACTATTCATATATATATAAATTTTTGAATTATATCTATATATATTTACAATTGCTTAGGCACTTTATATCGATACGACATATATACAACCCATAAGTCCTTATGTACATAGTGATATAACAATTTTATTAAAGAATTAAAAGTATTTGCTAATCTATAAAATATATTAAGTACACAACAAAAGGAATGTCTGAAAATTAAACGCGCTATACACATTTGAGATTTTTGTCGTTATATATAATTATATAAAAGATAAATATCTAGTCAAAATATCAAACAAGGTACATATAATCGTCTAACAAAGCGATATACAAAATAGTACAAGAATCTATTTATTCGGTTAATATATAAAATTAATATTAGCATATAGAATCTATGTAGTCACTGGACAAATTGAAGATTTTGTATCTCTTTCTTCTCCTTTCGACAACCACATAATATAT
>NW_021853384.1:15840-42007 GCF_003651465.1 Formica exsecta
TATATATATATATATATATATGTACCATGTATACGTACCATGTATGTTTATTAAAAATTGTATACAAGTTTCGGTTATCAATTATTTGACAGTATATGATTTGCTGAGATAAACACGAAACTTTATTATGCTATCCTTCGTTGGATCCGCTTGCCAACTTCTCAGGTAAACACTTAGTAATCGTCGGTTCGATTAGTTTCCACACTTCGGCCAACTATAAACAAACATTTGCATCAGCAATCTCTACCGGTTTGCGATTCCAGAGATTTATTATATGCAAATGTCTTGATAGTAAAGATGGTTTCTTAGGATATATTTTTGTAAGAGAATATAATATCGTGTAGTATAAATATAACGAAGCTGTACATCAAAGAAAGTATACATGATACAAGAACGAAACTAGTACGAATTTTAAAAAGAATACTATCCAACAACTCACCGAAATCTCTGCGTTTGTTTGAAAAATGAATAAATTCATTAATCAGTAAACTATATAATATTGAAAATACCGCGAGCTGGTGATGGCTTACCTCGGAATGTCCACGGATTTGTACGCTGACGAGACTTTGTAGCACAGTGGCGAGTATCTCTAGATGTGCGTGAACGAGCTGCGTCTCCATGTGCAGGCAAAGCAGCGAGAAGCAATTTCTCAGCTCGACGTTGGCGATCACCGATTCCTGGGAGACCATCTTGTTCTCAAGGTACTCGACAGTATCAGCCTGAATATACGATAAAATCGCATACAATCTTTTCGAAATGAGTATGCGTACGGTTCGCACCGCGCGTTCGCCAACTATGACGAATTACGTAAAACCCGCATGAAGTTAAATTTATTATTTACAATAACGAGTCTCCCCGCGCTTTCTGATTGTACTACTTGTCTTTAAATTGATGGCGAGTAATTATATGATTGCGACAATGCGATTGCTGGTTAAATTATACCTTTCATGCGGATGAGTCACAGTTTACTGCTAATAAATCTTAAATAGGTATACGTACATCGGTTCCGCGAATAACGCCTTGCATCTGCCGCTTCTTGAGAGATAACATTGTAGACAGGGCACGTTGATGATCGGCGTTGACGCCTCGCTCGTGTCTCTCGCACAACATTCTGTGTGCGACTAAAATATCGAGTAGAAGATTCAACCTCTCGCAAATCATGGTCTCCTCTCTGACAGCTTGTTGAAGAGCTCTGCTCGATAGCAGGTTGAATTCTCTAGAATATTGTATTTTTAACTTTGTTTATTCTATATTTTATTTAAACGCAATCGAGAGTTTTATTAATCGAACAAAATTAACCGTAAAATTAAACACGTGATAATAAATATAGAAAAAAGAATTTTTCAGATAAGATTTCGGCCCTCTGTGAAATTTATCAAAATTACCGAACGATCTATTAATCACAGAATTGTTATGCATCGTTTAATTTTATCTATTTGTATGACTTTTGTTCCCACGTATATAAAGGTGTTATTTATTTTCACGATAAAACTATAAAAAAAAAACACAAGTAGCTGTAATCTTATTCTTAGAATCTTTTAAAATACAGAAGTTAAAAAAATAAAATAAACGACCACAATCACGTGACAATCAACGTGAACTCTCAAGTACGATTCACGTTATCGATATTTAATTCTTACTTTGAGATTACGTGAAAGCCCTTCTTCATGTCTTGCCAAAGGATGGAGCCGCCGGTGATCCAAGTACCGGTGCCGTGCTGTTCCGCCGCTAAAGTGCTCAGCTGAGTGCCGAGCTCGGCCATGTCCGAGGCGTAACTGTGCGATCTGATTGCCAGATTGTCGGCGATGTGCTTCAACCGCGAGATCCCGAGGAGTATAACGCGTATTTGATCGCGGCTGTTCGCGAACTCGGTTAGCGTCTCGGGTGGCATCAGTTCCTTCGCTTTGGACGACAGTTCCGACGTCGCGAACTCGTCCGGCACGCGTTTAAATACCTCGCGGATCTTATGCTGCGTCTCATCGCCGGTGAATGTGAAGAAGAATTGTACGATCGGGTCCCCGCTCACCACCGGATGGCGAGCGATCAGCGTAAGAAATCGCAATAGAGAACGCCGCCTTTCCTCGAGAAATTGCGAGTCCGCTATATATATAAAGGAGGTGAAATGAAAAACGAGTTCCTCGAAAATATCTTCCGTTCGTTATATTAATTATAATATTATAACATCATGATATTATACGAGAACATATACGCATTTTTCGTATCGTATTCAACGAGTACGCATATGTATATGTATGTATTCACCTCCCACGATCTTCTTTGGTGGTAATTTGGGTATCAATCTATAAGGAAACCGTGCCAAAAGGAGATCGTACAGCGACACGAAGTCATTATAACGTCTGTAGACCACGGAATTGAACCTCTAAAAAACAAGAAATACTCCATGTTATTAGGTTACATTGTTCGTCGCGATATGATCCTTTTATATTATTACAAATTTGAACCTGGCTTTATTATAACGTTCTTAGCCTTTTACTACATTCCTATATTTATTTAAACAAATACACATACAGATACATGCGCGCGAACTCTGGTAGTACCTTACTAGTGACTTGATATTCCACGTGCTTCAGGAAGATACCCTTTTTCTCGGGAACGAGGTTGACCTCGATTGTGTCGAGATTACAAATGTCTGAGTAAGTGTGACTCAGCTTGGCTGGATTGCCTCTGTGCAGCCTCTGCGCCAGTAACGTTACTTCCGACAGATCACCAAGGACGGGCACGGGTAATTCTGCACATAAGAAGATCCTCTCAAGCGAAGGACGCATTTTTTGACAGTTGTCGACCGGTCGTATTCAATGGAGAGATGACAATTACACAATTACGAAGCAGCAATAAAATTTGATTGAAATATATTAAGTTTAACGAACTCGAGGGTGACTAAATGTTCTGGATTTCAAAGAGATGTCTTCTTCTCTGATCTCGGATGTTTGCATGTATTTCTTCATATTTGATTTTTTATGTTTATAAATTCATAAATTTATCGATAAATTTATAAATCCGCTTTACATTCATAAATCCAATGTATCCATACACTTAAATAAATAAATGCACATGTTTCACTTTGTACATGTGTCATTTTGTTTAAGTAAAATTTATTAAAAATAATTTAAGAATATAAATTAAAAGAAAAAATTAAAATATTCTTTAACAATATTTATTTATTTTTATGTCGTGAGAGAATATTTTTTATTGTAGACATATTAGTTTTATCACTTTTTAAATACTATAGAAATATGTCCTAGCTTCTTCCATTGTCATTTCAATTGTGCAAAAGATATAATTACTATAAAATATTATAATGGATTAATAATTTCTGCACTGAATAGACTCAATATCCAGTCACATTCGTCTATTTTGTAATGCCGTTACTACTCTTGAGAGCCGATATATAAAACCAAAATTGGAGTAACGAATTCGACACACGTAAAAAAATAGGGGTTAGTTTACAGTCTAAAATTATTTTTTTCTTTTTCTGTGTCCTTTCCAATATGTACTACTTCAGAGGAGAGCGAGATCTCACGGCATTATTATTCCTTTGCCGTGGTAAATAATCATTGTCGTTGCAACCTCGATAACGAAAGAGTCTCCTGACCTCGCGATACCTTGCTACGTACAGCGACGCTTATTACGTTCCCATAGTTTTACCATTCACTATAATAAAGTCGTTTTTCTTCTACGCATTTATAATTTGATGTATAATGAGAACGAACAATATTATTTCAAAACAAAGAAAAGAAGTTTTCTCCAAACCATGAAACTGGTCGAGCTATTGAATTCTATTAAAATTTTTTTGCTGTGTGGTACAAGACAATGTCCCGAAAAATGTGAATATAATTTAGTAAGAGTATGATTATCAATAATAATAAACAGCAATTTATATAAAGTTTTATTCTTTTCCAGATAGATTAGGGGACACGCGTATGTATAAGTAAGAATACAATTTTATTAACACAAAAACACACGCATATGAAATAATATAAATTAATTCAAATTAAATATGCAGATCATGATAAATAATCGTATTTCATTTCTTTATTAATAATAAAGTAAAAAGTAATATACCTATATCACATGCAGTAACGTCCGACATAATATATTCTAACGGGAAGTTGCAGCGTTATTTCTTGAGTCGCGATAGAGTACGGACATACGGATAACTTTCTAACGATAAGCAAAACGGCAATAATTTTGCTGGTCAATGACTCCTGTAATGCATACAGGTCTCTTGATATGTTAGCGAGGCACATTCGTGCATTATCTAAGCACCTGTCCGATAATGGATTTATTCAAGACCTACTTTCTCAGCGCAATCTATACGGACCATGTTAACGGCACAAAAGATCGTATATGGCCTGTCTTATTTGCAGAGTAAATTACATATTTAAGCTATAAAAAATATAAGAACACCGTTGTAAAAAAATGTTGAATTAAATTCAATACAAACGCGTAATTTTTCTCGTTCGGCGAAACGTTCATTATCTCCGCTTATAATCAATGTTCAATTATTGTTATTAACGTTCGTTATTATCTGTCGATATTTACAGTCCACATTTCTTCTCAACCAAAAAGGCATATAATGTCAGGAATATAGATAATCAGTATAATCAGTTATTATATCCGAAAAATATTTTTTGATAAAAATACATTCTTAAGAAATCTTTTTCTGGAATCCTAAAAATTATATTTTTATTTCTTTTTCGTACCGTTTTGCTCACAGAACTTTCTTAGAAAATTATTGATAAAAAAACTAAAATTATAGTTAAATATATTTATCAAATTAAAGATTCTCTCTCTGACTTTTTTAAAAAGTTTGAAATTTTTCGAGGCTAGTAATAGTATCTTGTGTTGCAAATTAAAAGATTAGTCATTTAAGCGTTAATTCGGCTAACCTTGAGATTCGGAATTTTCCAACAGCTTATCGCTCGGTTGCTTTCCTTGTTGAGCGAAGGCGACAAGAGCAAGCCCCTTGTAGAGTCCGCTTCTCGTAAGGTAACCCGTTTTGCTGTCTACCAGTTTCCATATCTGAAGAAGAACAGAGAAACCGCTTTAAGAATACCGCTTCGAATGTGTCTCTTATCTATCTCATTCCTAGAGGTATTTCAATGTTAGTACTAATTTTAGTTTAATATTTATAAAATAATTTCACTTCTCTTTAAATAAAATAATTATCAGAAATACAAGAGACTGTTTTCTTCTTGAAAAATAATATGTAGCAATGGAAAAAAAAAAACAATTTTACGAGACCGAGAAAGCGCCGGCAATCACATACTTCACGTACGAATAACGGCGCAATAGTAAACTCTCTGTGAACGAAGCTTAAGGATTAGCCCATAAATGAAAGTAACTGCATTCCGGGGATTTTTCTACCTTCCCGCACCATTCCACCTCTGCTTCCATTTTCACTCACGTCTCTCCTCCTCGTACTCTCTCTTCTCTTATTTTTGCGCGACACTTTGGCTCCCTTCCTTATCCCTTTCCCCCATCCTCGTCTGAACTCAAAGAAACCACAAGATAGAATAAGCTACATAGCACGAGTGCATGCGAACTTAAGTCGAGTGTATGCAGAGACGTAAATATCAACAAAGAGGAAAGACCTCTGTCCCTTAATTTAATTGTTATAATTTAGGGAAATGCGGATATAAAACACACAATAAGGAACTGGATGTTATACTTTTAGAATCGTTGATTTGTTATTAAAATTAAACTTAATATATATATAACTTATATAGGAAGATTAATAAAAAATTTAATAAACTTATACAAGCACAGTACATAAATAATTTTATATCAAGCATACTTTGAATGGAAGATATATTTACACTAAAAATATTCCACTGATGCTTTGCAGAGAAAAATGATCTGAATAGAGAAAATGCGGTCGAAAAGAGCAGGCATCCATCTACGCCACTGCGGGCACTCCTGTTCTTTCATTGCTCCCTCTCGAGTGTCGTTAAACCTTAATCGTCGATCAAGTTTAAGCCGGGAGTAAATCCCGACAATAATAGATTCTTCATTCTAGCTACGTATGCGAACCGCGAACCGCGCGAACAAACAGCAAGAATCTGCTCGGGTCATGCGAACGCGAGTGCGTTTTTTATTGGTCGGAAGAATGTGATAGAAATCGAATAAATAAAAAGAGGTAACAAGAGCAAAATCGATAGAGATATCGATAAGAAGAAATAGAAATAGAGATATCTACAGGAAAGAGATAAAAAGAATATCAATACACATCGACGAGAAAGGAGATGTAAAAGAAAAAGCACAGAAAATTGTGTATGCTTGAAAAAAATATGTAAATTTTTGATGTGATATACAGGTACGTGGGGAATGTATACACGAAACATGTACAACACCGTGTAAAGAAATTTATGATGGAAGAGAGATAAGAGAGCGATATTATTACATTGAGAAACTCTTATCTGACGTGCGACGTTGTATATTTGTGTGCCCTGGAATGTACGTGTGCTCACGAAACTTTATCATTATCATTATAATATTATGATAAGATAAAAAAAAAAGATTAACCTGTGCCTGTTACCAAACTATTTTTTACACAAACAATAGATTACGATAACTTGATATAAATCCGTTATGTTCATCGATTATTCAGTTACATAACTGGATAAAAACTAATATTTTTTCAAACCCAAGAAAAGAACAATCATTCTATATAATATTTTTTCTTTTTTTTTTTTTGTTTGGATTTTCTTTTGTTTGGATTCTCTTTTGTTTGATTACAATTTCCATCTTCAAAAATATGAAATATTCTTTATATTTGCAAAGATATTCTTAAGAAAGACACCAGAGTGCTTTCACGCGAGAACGTGGGAGTGTATTGACATTCGAATCAATAAAGTTGGATGCGATCGCACGAATACAGAAACAAATATAATGTCTATAGGACGTACGTGAAACAAGCCCCGTGTAACGAGAGCCGTATGTTCGCCACATCACGCACCATCTCTACGTGAGATAATTATGCGCAGGCACTGAACCAGCCAACAACTCATCATCATCTCTCATTTGCGTACCTGAAGTATATAATCTGAGAAGACGATACTCAAACATCCCGCTGCGAGTTGTAATATAATAGCAACACACAATCGGGATCACATGTGTTTTGACATGACATTAAGTATCGATTTTCACAAAATTAATCGCGAGATATCAAGAAAATAATTTATTATATGTCCGATATCAATTAATACATCGCAACACGTATATTTATTTGCGATTAATTGGAAATTATTTGATATTAATTAACAATTGCGAAAACGAAGAAAATATTAAATAAAATAACGCGTTTTAGATGGGAAACGCAAAAGGAAGATTTTTGCTGCGGCGATTTTCTTTCTAACGGAATATATTTAGATATAAAAATACCATACATTGCGTGCCAATGCGGAAGACGGCAAATCAAACGATTTCACCTAACAGGAAGACGACCTGTATGTCGTACGTTAAAACATACCGGCTGCTGTTACGTTGAACTTGTTTTCAACGTGCTTCAACGTGCTTCAACGTTGGGAATGGATATTAGGGATGCCCGCGGAAGTATCAACGGTTAATCCATTCTACTTAATTAAAGCAATAAAATTATATAACCGCAGAGTAAATCATGTATGCAAAAGCCTAGAGAAAATAAAAGATACGGTTTTATTATCTTTTTTTATTTCGTATAAAAAAATGGGGAGAGATCATAAAATATTTTCATATAATATCCTCCATTATTCTAGAATAGTTTTAATAGCGGTATGCTCTCTTTCTCCCTCTCTCACATAGCAATAAATTATATTAAAAAATCGGACTTATACTGTATACCAATAAAAAATACAATAAAGAATAACATATTAGTTATACTCTTTTTTGAAATATGATTTATTTTAAATATGTCATATAAAATAGAGAGAGAGAATAATTTTCTTCAAGTAAAATAGAATTCGTCATTAGTATGAGTAAGAAACATACAATTACTCATAGCATCTTGACTATTAATTTATAAAAGTAATCGTGCATGATGGATCATAATCATCAATCATAAACGTGAACAATACAAAAAAAAAAAAAAAAAAAAAAAAAACAAACTTCTATTAATATTTCACCATACATTAATCATAATAAATACAAAAATTTTGATAGATTTAGTAATCCTTAGGTAAGAGCACGAAAATTCTAGTTATCTTCTACTGTTTTCTCTCTAATTCCTTTTCTGAACGGCAAGAAGATATTTATCCCCGAGATTTATCGTTTCTGTGCTCGTGTGTGAGATAGATACGCGATTAGTTTCGCGCGGGATATGAAAAGCTCGCGATATACTGGTAGCCTGTGTGTGATGGAACGTGTAATTTCGCACAGAGACTCTTATTGCGACGCGTGTCTCTGTCGTCTCGTACACCACATGACAAATCGTTGCGATGGATTCCTTCTCTTGCGGTCGCGAAACGTGTTCCGTACTAGAATTTACCTTAGCTTCTTCTTGTACACTTATGAGATCGAGGAGACACCGTAAGCTCCTTTGAGATTTTTTATGAACCAACTAATATACTCGCTATTAAAATATTTGCTCGGTATGAGAATGATGTAATTCGCGAGGATGAATGCGTAGATAGTATTAAGGAAAAATAATAAAACACAAAAATTATTTAAGTATTTAAAAAACGTTTTAATATGTATACAATTAATGTAACTGTAATATTATAATTATTAAGACGTTACTGAAATCAGAATAAATAATCGTTTACAATTTGTAATTTTACTACTTAGATTTAATTGATTAAATCAGCGAGCTGATGCAACGTTGTATTTATACTGTGCACGTAACGTGCAGGGGCACACGTACGAAACGAAACTTTTTACAGTAATTAAACAGTAATTTTTTAATGATCGCATCGTGATTCACGCGGCGATCGGTCGCGGGCCGGAAGTCGGCCTCTCGTAATCAAAGAAAATGCTCATCGCGCGCAGACACGGTGGTGATTTCAAGCGGCAACAACACACGCCTCGAAAGGTCCGCCTCTAAGCAGGAAACCGAGTAGTATTTCATGCAAAAAGCTATCCCCGCGGCCGACGTTCCGTTTCTGCACCCACGGTCGTACCGCGTGGGTCGATCGTTCATCGCATCATTAAAAAGTGAAAGCAACGTCGCCGGATAACTTTGGTAACGGACCGTTCGTTCGTTCCGAAGTTACGACGTCTCGATAAGGTATTATTTGATATAAAAACTTCAGACACAATGTACATTGAAACAATCTACAATCGGGATGATTTATGTTCTGCATTTTTATGCAAATACATAATAATAGCATTCTAAAATATCCTTTTGATAATTACTCGTGTTAGAGGCTATATGACGACAGTATGCATAATAATCTATAATTTATTATACATATATTATAATCTATACATACATAATCATCTTACATTATGATCCGTAAAACAGGAAGATAAAAAAAAAGTATTTTATATATAATAATATTCTATATAGTCAGGATATACCTATCAAACCAAAAGCAAAATCTCACATTAAATACATCATTATTTATTAATAAAAAATAAATATTTTTTTAGGAAAAAATATATATTTGTCTTTTTAATATTATTTTCTCTATGCTTATACCAATAATTTATCGACATTTCTGATTTTAATTTTAATGACAGATTACTGTCTTAAAGATTCACGTTGTAACTGTAGAACACCCTGTATAGCTATGCAGGAGATTGCTATGCTATTCGCGAGAATGAAACACCTCGGCGCAACCCTGCGTAATACCATTTTGATTGTGTTGTTAGTATAATGAACGAGGGACAGACACGAACGTCGCGAAACAACGTGACATATCTGGCTGTTGCGAAGCAGCACATTGATTTTTATGAGAAATCTCTGCAAAACAAGTTTTCAATTCGCGCTGTATTTCTTAGAGCTATGGATATATGATATATTTAAATTTGCGTAAATCAAGATATTTTAGAATGTCTGCATCAGATTAAATTTTAATTTCATATAATGTTATGCAGCCTATCCGAGAATATATAAATATATTAATTAAGATAAGTTAATAAAATCTTTTTACGTAAATTTTTTCTATAATATATTTACATTAATAAAAATTTTAATAAAAATTTAAATATTTTCGCCGAAATTATTCAATGCTGCCAAATAAAACTGATTTTTCAATAGATAAAAGGCGAGTAACAGGCGCTTGAGAATACGCTGGAACGTGATGTTTATGATGTTGTCGCGGGCAACAGACTGTGCGCGACAGTACGGTTGACCCTGCCACGTAATCTTGCATCATTATGAAGGGGCGTCCACGTTATCATTGACAGGCGTGTTGTCGATGATGATAAAACTTCGTTCCCGATATGGCGCCTGCGGAATGTTTTTTTTCTTTTTTTTATAGAAAATTATATATTGCCATATTGCATTGCGTAATGCAACGTTGTATAATTGACATTGATAGCAATTTTCGCAGAATTAAACTGTGAATAAATTGATTGGTCTGATGAAAAAGAAAATACACGTCTCGAACTGCGAATATTAACACTACGTAAATATGCAGATGTATTAATATTACAACAGGTTGATATTGTCGAGATGCAATATTATAATACGGATATTAAAAAACAAAAACTATCTGAGAGAGGAATATTTCTTTCAATCTATATTTTTTGCGCAAATATTGAATAGAATTATTAATGTTCTCTAAATGTCTTTTGTAATATATATATATATATGTATATATATTTTCATTTTCATATAAATCAATCTCGTTTTTTTGTAATAGACTGATATAAGATCGAGATCAGATGTAGAAGAGTTATACCTGATTGACGACGGAACCGTTTAGTTGTGACTTGACAAGGAGGGACCGAAACACCTCGAGCTTGACGTTTCCGTTGGTGGGCGAGCAAATCTTCTCGTAGACCTCTCTGTAGAACGCCGGTATAGAGCCTGGGATTTATGCAGGAGAGAAACATGAGACAGATCTCCCCAACAATTTCACCTCGCTCGCTCGCTCTCGACGGCTGTAACGAGGCCTTCGAGAGCGGCGTCCGTTCGTTTTCTGCGACCGTTCTCGTCGTTCGCGCGTGACGAAACGCAGAGTATGTATATGTATGCATGTAAGCATGTACATACATTTTTATCGATCGATTGTCCCGTAAATTAACGTGCTTTTGTTAAAAGGAACTTAGGTGACTTTCTCCGCATTTCTTACGAGAAACTACGAGCTTCTATCACTCCGGATTTCTTTCATGACAGATATTTTGTTTTGATATTATTACATTTTGAAAGCAGATTCTTTATTTAAATCACAAAACATACTAACATTACGATCATACGTATATAATTGTAAAATTATCTGACTTTAAAAATTAAATAGTTTCGATAAATTTAATTTTACAAATATACAAGATAAAATATTTTTCCATTTATTGAATATTTCTTTCAATCCATATTTTTTGCGCAAATATTGAATTGAATTATTAATGTTCTCTAAATGTTTGATCTGAAAATGTTTGAAAGCGAATTTTACTTTTAATAATTTCACTAAACATACCGTTTAGCAGATTGAATGTTATCGGAACCGCAAGTAGCGATAATATTGCATGAGACAACGATGAGTAATAAATTATTGCATGGAAAAAGTTAATCGTTTCACGCTTGGAATTTGTAATATCGCATTCCGAGACGCAATCTCAGATATACGTGCGAGTTTGTAGTTGAACACGAAGTACCAATAATATATTCAGAAACATCAATTGGTTTATTAATATCTTCGTAAATCACGTACATGGCCATTGAGATTTTCCTTGGAAAAATAAACGTCATGTTAAATGATCAAAATGCATATGTGCATTACACGACATCGGTAACACGAGAACCACTTTGTTGCAGAACTAGCATATTATCCTGTCAGTCTCAATGAGACCCACGTGTTCCTAAACGCGACGGTTCTCTCCGCGATCTGAATAACAAGAAAGACGCGAAAAGATCGTTAAATGCACGTTAAAATTATGCGGAGAACTAAAGATTTTGTGGAAAATCTTCAACTTGCCTTTTTCGACTTATCCCTGAATAAACGTTAATCGTTTGCGCGAATTTTCCTGCTCTGACATTAGATTTAAAGTTGACGTAAGCATTGCACGTCTTTTAATATATACAAAATTATGATAGAAATATTTTTTTAATTAGTGATTTTTTAATATTTATTTATATATATCTTGTGTTTTCGTTGTATGATCGTAAAAATTATGAATAATCATAAAATGAGATCTTAAGAAATAAGATGATTTTCTCGGAAAGAAAAGCGTAAAAAAAGATACTTGTGGTACATTTCTTGGTATATAATGTGACACTTTGTATCTAGTTGCGATAAATCAGAAAGAACATAAATAGAGATTCCTCTTGGGAAAGGTCACGCACGGCACGCTAGAAACTGAAACCCATGAGTACGCTTGCTGCATATTTAAGCTCGCTATCAGAGTCACTCTACGATGTGATGGACTTCTTTGTAATTATCCAACAAAATGCTTCTTTATGCCTTATTTATTTTCATTTACTTTTTAAAAGATTCACAATAACAAAATTCAAATAATTAACGTTTCGATCGGCAGCAATCGAAAGAACAAAAAAACTTTTCAATCAGATTTATATCAAAAATAATTTTCATTCAAAAAATAAAAAAAATATATACATATAATTTTTTTCATATAAATCAATCTTTTTCTTTTGTAATATATATATATATATGTATATATATTTTCATTTTCATATAAATCAATCTCGTTTTTTTGTAATAGACTGATATAAGATCGAGATCAGATGTAGAAGAGTTATACCTGATTGACGACGGAACCGTTTAGTTGTGACTTGACAAGGAGGGACCGAAACACCTCGAGCTTGACGTTTCCGTTGGTGGGCGAGCAAATCTTCTCGTAGACCTCTCTGTAGAACGCCGGTATAGAGCCTGAGATTTATGCAGGAGAGAAACATGAGACAGATCTCCCCAACAATTTCACCTCGCTCGCTCGCTCTCGACGGCTGTAACGAGGCCTTCGAGAGCGGCGTCCGTTCGTTTTCTGCGACCGTTCTCGTCGTTCGCGCGTGACGAAACGCAGAGTATGTATATGTATGCATGTAAGCATGTACATACATTTTTATCGATCGATTGTCCCGTAAATTAACGTGCTTTTGTTAAAAGGAACTTAGGTGACTTTCTCCGCATTTCTTACGAGAAACTACGAGCTTCTATCACTCCGGATTTCTTTCATGACAGATATTTTGTTTTGATATTATTACATTTTGAAAGCAGATTCTTTATTTAAATCACAAAACATACTAACATTACGATCATACGTATATAATTGTAAAATTATCTGACTTTAAAAATTAAATAGTTTCGATAAATTTAACTTTACAAATATACAAGATAAAATATTTTTCCATTTATTTACTGTGTTGTTCAATAAAATCTTCAATCATTAATATTTGTAATGAATCCATATGTTGCGAAAAAAATAACATAATGAAATTTTTGTCAAGGTAAAGTCATCTCCAAAGTATTTACGAAACACCTTGTACATTATTAGCTGGTGTTAACATAGATACGCTGAATTCGTGACATAACTTCCTTTAAACATCAATTATATTTTAGTAACATCATCCCATCATCTTAAAATTTAAAGCGTGTCATATCTAAGCGGTAAAAAAGAACTTTCCTTGCATACGGTTATTAAAACGGTACGGAAATCAGATAGGACTAGACACGCGCGTCGTTACCGTTATTACCGTTGACTACCGGCCACGTATATGTCATTACAACGTGGATGTCAGTCAAAGTGTCGTGTAAAGATCAGCTGATTACCGACGAACACGAAGACGTATCTTTAACACGCAACTCTAAGAGCGAAAAAGAAAAACTATATATCCGGTAGCGAAATTTTCGTTCTCGACGAACGAGAGACATCCGCCCCGTCCTATATTCTAATTGCACTGATAAGAAGATCGGGGTACATCCGGGAGGGACGAGCCGACCGCGTTTCCGAGCGGCGAGATTCGCGGATCAGCCGACGAATGCTCTCGACGAGAACCGGTCGACCTCGCCGGGAGACCTTGTCGCGAACTGTTACGGGGCCCCCTTGCTCATCATTTACCGAACGACAGATCGGTCGACGCCATGTTGGATCATCCGTGGATCATCCGTGCGGGATCGGCGATGAGGAAGTCGACGATTGTCGTAAGCGGCGATCGCGATGGACGGAGACGCGTTTTAAGGTTAGAGTCCCGTTCCGGGCACACTGTCGTGCGCGGGCGCGTCAAGGACTTTGAAATTGCGCGCACTCGCACTCACACTCGCGAGCAAACTACGTTACGACACGTCGACGATGAAACGTTTATGCGCGGCGTCACATGAAAAGTAACGACTCACGAACATACACCATCGCCGTATCGCGCAATACTGACGACCGACGAACAGGAACAGGGACAGGGGATGTAAAGCTAGAATGGAGACTCTGACTTCGGCTAGCTTCGGATAGCAGAAGAGGAGAGGTATACTGTTTTCTGTCTCCTTCCTACCAAGCCGGCAACGAAGTATAAAACTCGTATAAATGTTATATAATACAAAAAGAGGCTATAAAAAAAACATTTAACGCTATCACGCGTATCAAAAAGCGCGTGAGAAGCATAGCCCGTTGCCTTCGTTGTCGGTTTGGTAGGAAAGTGACAGCTGACAACAGGTGACAGAAACATTATATCTGTCCTCTTCTGCTATCCGAGGCTAGCCGAAGCGCCGAGCTCACATGTCCGGTTTTACGCTTGTGTACGTTATCCCCTCCACTACGGTTGCTTGAGTCTTCATTCTGGCATCATGAATGGAAAATGAAATGCCGAGTCGCGATCGCGGCGCAGCATCTGCGATTTATTGTAAAATATCAATCACTTTTTCAATTAATATATACTTTTAATTATTTTTTATTATTTTATTAGAGTTTTAATTTTTTACTTTTTATTATTTTTTTTTACTTTTATTATTTTTAAGTAAAAAACACGAATAATAATTTGATAACTGCATTTATTTTTCTTCCGAAATCGATTAATCTCCTAAGAGTCTATATTGACTTTACGATTTAAAATAAGTGAATTATATTATACAAAATTATTTTTTTTTGCTATCTTATTAAAATTTTCTTGTAGCTTATCAAATAGTTGAAAATGATAAAAATATATTTGACACATGTTTAACCTGTGATCTATCCTGCATAATTTATGTATCTTATATATTATATGTAGATTACATCGAAGAACAGTCGGATTATTTTGAGATTAATTTTCCTCCAATTCTCCAAGCGGAAACGGTTTTGGCGACGGTTTTTCATATTTAGATTCATAAATCTCCTTTCGCAGTTCCTCCGATGTTTGTTTATCTAGCGACTCGATTAGTCGTATCTTCTGCGCTATCTCTTGCTGTATTATGGGCCGATATTTCTTTCCCATTCCGAGATTTTCCATGTCGTGCAGAAAATCCATCCTCTCTCGAATCCCTTGTACTACTACGAGAAGCAAAGCAATACAAATGCATATTTGTGTCGACAATGCTGCAAGGGACATGCGTTACAAAAATCTATTTTAAATTTGGAAAACTCCATCTTTTTTTGTAAAATTGTTTATCATGAATGGCTGGCAATGTTAAAAGGAGCAAACTTCTGTTACGTATACCCTTTTTAAATATTTAGGTATATCGTTCTATGCATCTGTATGATAAAACTTACATTCGTTTAGAACATCCGCATTTTCAGGTATTTGTGGCTCTCGTCTAATTTTATGAAGGATTTTGGGACCATGAGGCGTCTCTGGCATATCTTTCCCATAAGCCATCATGCATGCCAAGTGACGTTTCTGTTTTTCCATGTTGGCTAATCGTGTAAAATGTATATGTCATTTAATGCACCATTCATTTATGATTACTAAAGTATATTGTATTATTATCATTATTGATTACTAAAGAATTATTTATAATTTTTACGTAAAGGCATTGTCCTCCTGTATTGTTCTCTCTCGTAAGCACCGCTGCTTATAATTGTGTCCTGTGAACGTCTCCTCCATGAAATAGACGATTTAACCTATCGGAATTTCTCGAAGAATTTCTTTACAGCGTCACAATATTTACTCGATTATCTTCGATCTTATCTTTGTTTTTCTTCGTCCTTTCAATAGAAGACGGTAAGGATTCGCCCTTGTCGACTGCTTCCTGGATCGTCTTCCTTTGCAACATTGTTAGCTTAGATTCCTCCATTAAAACTAACATTTAAAATATTCAGATATTAAACGCATGTTTTTAAATTATAAATGTATATTGCAGAAAAAAAACTAGATCTTTTAATTCCGATTAAAACGACGAATAAAATATTTTCTATATTTAAAGTATCGACCGAATATGTTGATTACTATTTACTTACGCTTAATAAGATTTCTGGTTTCCTCGCTATATTTTGCTCTTGGAGGATTGTGAAAAGCACCCACGCCTAAACCGACTCTCTGATACTTTCGATCCATTGATTTAAAATCGTAAATTCTCAAAAGAAAAATATGCGCGATTATATTAATGTGTCAAACGGACTGTCACACGAGTGGCAGCGATAATCACGCATGTCCATCCACCTGCTGACTGTAATATAACATCGGGAGTATCCGTCGCGTTTCTATGACTACTCAGAAAGATGACTCAACTCGATCGAACTAACTTTTAAATTGGAATTCGAGATTCCAGCCTATTATCTACCTACGAGCAGATCTAATAATCTCGACGGAGATTCGCAGATTATTCCATCCGCAATCAAAATGATTAAATTTATATAGATTTCGTAATACAATAGTTGTTAATTATGATCTTTTAAATATGTAAATTCTTGAGATCTTATTAGATTTTGGAAATTGGAAGTTTGGTATTTTTTTTTATTAAGTTTTGATGTCTTAGGATATTTAGATATAAAAATCTAGAAATTTTTGTTTTGTGAGTGAATTCATAAGACTTTTAATAATATTAAATTTTCTGAAATTTTTAGATCTCATAAATTTTCAAAAGCTCTTAAATATTAAAATAATACATAATGATATAATTATCATTTAAAATTTATTATAATTTATAACTCACACTCTTATTTCCTTCTTTAGTTTAGTTTCTTGTTTTAAAAATAGTCCTAAAAAAATCAATTAAAATTACAATTAATCAATGTTTTCGAATTATTGCTCAATTTATTAGTTTTAAGATAAATATGCTGATATAACTCGGAATTACACACAAAATTAATTGATCATCTACGAATATGGAATAACGGAATAAAGTGTTCTCTGCTATTGATCTTAATTAAATACGACTAAAAATTAAATTAGCAGATTAAAAGAAAAATAATAAACTCAACAAAGTCATCAGGTTGATCGACATCTACGCATATAAACAAACAATGATCAATTCAGAGCGGATTGATCACCTTGAAGGATGCGCGTGTGCGTGTATTGTGGCGCGTGCGCGTTTGTCGGGTAGCTTACTGACAGGGGTTCGTTTTCGCCCCTTGTTCCCTTTTCGTTCGACATAGTAACCCTCGCGTTTTGTTCAAGCATACCGACCCTGAAATCTCGCAGTTTTTCGAATACGCGAAAAATCTTCGCGAAGATTTCCGACAAAGTTGTCGCGCTGCGGATCCCGTGTTTCGTTTCCGCAGTGCAAACCAGCGAAAATTATTGATTTCCCTTCATAAGCGGAGGGTGTTCGACAATTTGCTGAACGCTATTCGGAGCACACCTGCTGCGAAGGTAAACGGCGACGTGTTTCACCTACTTTCGTCATCACTGCAACTCTCGATCAAGGCTGTGTCATACAAGAATTGTCAAGAGGTGGCAAGATCGAATTGTCTGATAGATTGTTAATTAATTAGTAAACTTATCGGTGAGCACGTTAGTTTAATCTAGAATTTTGTTAGCGTTACTTTGTGGTGTTTTATTTATAGGATGTGCGTTCGTTTGTTAAAGAGCATAATTTGCAATACAATCTCGCTTCGGTATAATATCTGCAAAACGCGCGAATGCTTTATTATATTAGTAAAAGGTTTTCCTTGAAAAATTTATGTATTTCATTAAATTTTAATAATGCGTACTTATATGTGTCATGTGTATTACTATAAAAATAATTTGCATAAATTATGTATATATATATCAATTTCTAATCTTTTTAGGAATATTTACAAAAATAATATATAATCTGCGTTAATTTTCAAAAGCAAAGATGAAGATCGGATTATTGAAAAACTTTTTGCACTACTTCAACTTAAGGCAGGGAACAATATTAATTGCCATATTTCAATTGGTAACAGCAATCTCTATGAAATGTCTAACATCTCCCGAACAATTATTCTTCACTGAATATAATTGTAAAAAATATTACAGTTTTCGTCGGGATTCAGTATGATATTTTTCATTCTGGCGCTAGCACATGCAATGGGGATTAAAGAAATGGTGGTAAGAGATACCGAAGATGCTCTCGAAAGAGAGGCTTTGGAGGAAATATCGTCGAATCATCTCAACACCAAAAAAATGGATCTGGCACATCATAACGCAATTGGTATACATTGCAAAAATATTCACACAAGAGATAAAAATTATTGCATGACAACAGCAAAACAAACATTACTTTTTTTTTTATTACATAACTTTTGAAAAGACAATTTTATATATTTGCAGAAATGGTATATGCAATGTATTGTGGCCTTGTCATAACTGTTATTCACTTCATCTCCACCATGTTACTTCTCTATGGAGCTTTGACGGTATATATATATATATATATAATTGAAATCACTTAAAAGATTATTTTAAAACTCATTCTTTTCTTGTATTCTATATATTCCATTTTTTAGAATAATCCTCCTTTTATGGCGCCTTGGATGATGGTCAAAATCACTATCATATCGGCTCTAACAATCTCACTATTTCTGGTAGAGGAGGACTGTCCTTTCCTCGCCACTTTAGGCGGGAGAGCGGGCATTTGCGAACGTACGTTAAAATTATAAATTATATAAGATGCCTCAAAAATTGTCGTACTTATGTTATTAATACAGTAAATCTTTTTGATTACATTTTTATCAATTTTTCTTCAACAAAGATTTAACTGATATTCTTCATAACAATTTTAGAATATTATAAGGTCGCATAAAACATAAATTTTAGAACAAGTTATTTCATATCATTGCACTTACTGAAGCATCTTATATTAATGTTATTTTTTCATGTTAAATATGTTAGCCATGTTTTTTATTGAAGAAGGATAAAATATTTGCAGGTCTTATCGCCTTTTTCCTAATAATTATGAGCTTTTACGTTTGGTTCGTCGTGTACAGTACTTATAAAAGTCTCGAGACAAAACAAGGACTCACACACGAAGTGCACAGTATGAAAAAAAAGTACGCGGTTCCTGTAACACTGGAGGTACCAAAAGCAATCCAGGTTTCGGCGAACAAACCCTACGAGCTTTAAAAATATTATGAGGATAGAGCAATAAAGAATTCGTTGGACGAGAAAAACTATGACTTCATAAAGACGCGAAATTTAATCGCGAATAGTTCTCCATGGCATGCATTTTCAAGAGAAAATCATATGCTTTGAAAGAAATCGTGAAATTGGGACAGCAATTTAGAGATGATTGCAGAATCGCAAAAGAAAAGTGCATTATGTTGTAAATGAAAAATTAATTAACAGCGCGGATACAGAAAGTTTCGTAATAAAATGTATATTCGATGTAGGACTTGAAGATAATTGAAAAAATATTACTGTACAAAACTCGATAATTTCTGCAAAGGACATGCTTCTTATATTTAAATGTTTCTTCTTGTTCTTGCCTTGTTAAAGTTACGCGCTTCTTTACATTTGTGTGTTAAGACGGTTCTTTATCCGACGCACACACACACAGATGATAGTGTCGTTATACTTAAATCATTTAATCGAAAAACTGCATATCCACTATACGCACATGTATGACACATGTAAGTTCTGAATTTTCACCCGTCAGGATTCTGATAGATAAAATAATCGCGACTTCAAGATTAATCTCACTGCTATACGCACTTCTGCGCACTTCTTTTCGCGCGCAAGACTGAATTTAATTTTTTAACATAATGCGAAATATTCTCAAAGATTTTCGCAATAGTTCTTGACAATGTGAAAAAAACTTTACAAATTATAGATTAATTTACTAAAGAAATAACGGTAGGACTCCGCGAGTCATGGCATATATATATATATATATATAATTAGTTTTATTTCATATTTGAACCCAACTTCTTTGTGAAATTACAACTTTGTTATTTGCGGCAATATCCGTATGATACAAAGATTGTAGGGTCACTTCTTGTGTATATGTATATTAAATGTGTATGGAAAAACGTAAAAATAAAAATTACAATACATTCCAGTACGATACATATATGTATAATGTGTATATGATATGATTCGGCTATAAAACGAAGACATGTTTATTTAATCGCCAAAAATAATACCTCCCGGTTATAAAATCAATTTTTGCTTCGATTGTAAAATCGTAATTTAGCCTTTGCTTTTTCAATTTCTCGAGCAAGCGAGTTTAAATCCTTATCATATATCAAAAGCCAAATAGACGATTTCATAAAAATGTTGTTCTATCTCGCTCACTCTCATTTTTATTTTTTTCATTCAGGCGAACTATCGATAAAATTGATAGGACTAGAGATTAATTTCTAAATTATAAACAAGTTCAAGCCCCGATTATAACGGCCGATCCCGAGAGTTACGATTCTATAACCGGAGAATGCAGTATTTATAACAATAATTTATTTAAAACTGTTAAAGGGAGTAGAGATTTATATATCATTTTTATATAATATATAACGTGTTTATATATAACGAAAAAATTTGTAGAGCTAGAGAAACACAAAATCGATAAGGATACACGATTGCATTGCAAAGCTTTTACTGCATAGCTACAGAAAATGATTATTTCTTTTTTGCCACAATGATATTTATGGCCAACATTCGCTTTAGCTATAGTTGCAGCAGCATTCTTATCTAAACTGTAAGAAAAAATGTGAGTATCACGTCAACAAGTAACTTGCGGTGTCCCTTGTGTTATACCTGGGGTATATTCCTTCTGTTTTTTCTTTTTATATTTAAAAATTTGCTCTTCTATTAATAGGCGTCAGGTTGAATAGGCTCGTGTAACAGATTTATGACATAATGTCCATTAACACATTTTGCGATATTCGCATCGATAATCTTTCTTTTTTTTCCTCTTTTTCTTTTTCAAAAAGTCACGCAATACATCAACGATCGGTATCACCAACAATTAATTAGAACTCTTTATTTGGTCCTCTATCATAACATCCGATATGGACGTTACTTTTTCTATGCACAGTCCACATATTGCAATCTCAATGAGCGCAATGTACCTTCGCCATACTCGCCCATTTTTATTAACTGATATAAATAAAAATAACGAAGGAACACGACGATAGTCATCACTCGTCGTACGATTGGGAATTCACCGCCATTATCGTCCTCCAATCACGCTTTGTCGTCGGTCAATTCGAGAAACTGTGCATAAAAGTCTCTCGTGCATTCACCCTTGTTGTTGAATACAAACTTGTAATAACTACCGTCCGCGCATATCACTGCATAAGGGATCGTAAACGTAAGAAATATTGCTATATACATGGTAATCACATATTTCGAATTCACAGCTTACCTATAATGCTATTGTTATCTTGACCAAACGCGCACATGCATTGCGGACCGCTCGGTACTTGAAATTTGCAGAAACTCCAACTCGAGCTAAAGTACTTTGGCAAAAACGTGGCGGACGCTAAACTAGATTGGCGATTCAGTTTTTGATCTTCGACGGCGAATACGTGTACGGTTCCATGATCACTGGCAACGCAGAGCCACGTAGAATCGTGATTGAAGTTTATGCTAAAATAAAGTATGTGCATACATCATACAATGGATATTTAGCATTGCTGCATACATATATATTTTATCCATCACATCTCCTTTTGCACTTACCAATAGATATTTGCATGATTTGCTCCTCTTCTTAATTCATTAATCATGTTACCATTTTGGGTATCAAATACTCTTATCAGAGTACCCTTCTCAGAGGCAGTAGCCAATCTAGTGCCTTGCAGGTTTAAAGCTATGCAAGATAAAGGCGTTTCATGTGCTTCTATATTTAAAGGTTGCTTCTCCGTATTAGCCAGATCTATAACTGAAACGTAAATCTCGGTGTTATATAACACATGTAAAGAGCATTAATTATTTTTTTGTAACGATTCTTACCTTGAACATGGCCATTTTTTCTTCCAGGAAAGGCGAGCAAAGAATTGTTACTATTTGGACATAGAACACACAATCCTCGCGGATTAGGATTAGTTTCAAATACGTGCAACTGTTGGGGATTTTGCGTAAATGTGTAAACTTTTATAACACCTTCTAATACTACTACTATCCTGTCCCTCCGCAATTTTACTCCTTTTACAGATGCATTAAATTCTAAAGTGATTGCTGGCAATTTTTTTATATCATCCCATATCATAACTGCAATTACAAAATATAAATGATATCTCTTTACAACAATATTTATAATATATGTACAAAAAGTAAAACTCAACCTTTATTTGTTGGATACATTGGCTTTGCTCCACCACCAACTAGCGCTAAATAATTACATCTGAAAAGCATTTCTACATATCCGAGACCTCCGTCACTAAAATCATGTCTTTCTTTCTCCTTCAATGGGTCACAATTGTATACTCTGAATCCATTCTCCATACCACAGGCAAAGCATCCTGCAAATGCGTGAACAAGACTGATATTTTTATCTGCTTATATACATCCTTTTTCTTAGCAATATTAATTAGTATTTACAGTATGTACATATTAACACAAACACATAAAATGACTGGATATGATAAACTCACACATGTAATGTGATATCATGAACATGAAATATATAATCACACGCAACATACAAATATATATGACATGATTTTCAAAATGGAAAGGAAATATTGATGAGCATATTGAATAATTTTATTATATTTTTTATATTTTCTCTTTTACAAAAATTAGAATAAAATAGTTTATTGATAAAAGTAGATGATCGATACGAGTCCAAATCTATATGTGTACCGAGTGACATTTCGATGTTGATAGAGATTGTTGACATTTTTTCCGCGATCAAGAAGAATCGCAATAAATTAACTGACAAACAAAATTACGATCCACGGGCGTGCAAGAACGAGGTTAGAAATGACGAATACCGTTACAATTTGCAACATTGAATTATTCCTGCGAACACGATCGCGAGGCTGTAAAGCGCGACGTTAGGACGTTAGAATCCTGGCGTTAAATATCTCGTCGCGGTCGCGTTGATATTCATATCGGCGACGTAAACATCTTGCGCGTTACGCTAATGAGGTTAGACGCGGAAACGAAGCGGATCTGACAATGCGTGGGATAAACGCGCGCTGTCAAACATACGCGCGTGGAATCGCGTGCGACGTACCTTGGTCCTGATTGAAGCCGGCGTAGAGCAAGCCGTTGCCATGCGGGTTTCCCGCGGTCAGGTTCATCGTAGATCGCTCCGATGACAAAAAAACATTCGGATCCAAATAAAATCTCGCGCTCGCGTCGCGGGTCGCGGCACTCAATCACATCCTCGCCGGTTAGCCGCAGATGCTTTTCTCCATCTGCCGCTACGAGCGCAGTCGAGAATATCTGTATGTATGCGTCTATGTATGTATACATAAATACATGCACTTGATATCTAGTACTTTTATCGAGTCAATGACATCGCGCATAAATATTTGTATATCAAGATTGTTGAGTAAATAAAAGCGAAATTATTTTATTTAATATTTGATAATCTATTATCTAATCATTGATTTGTATCACATATCTTAAATCATTTAAATGTCTCTGATACTGACAGCGAAAAGACTGAGAGGGATCATATACCGCCGTTTTTCATAAGACGATTTTTCTAGCTGGTTTTACCAACTAGAAAAGTCTAGTAGCGTCAACTAGATCCACTTTAGAGCCGGCGAAACTGCATGGCCAGATTCACTTTTCGGTGCCACGGTAAAACAGCCGATTTTGGTACATGTCCGATTTACAGTAAATTTCTTTCGCTTTTTTCTTATTCTTGGAACAAAAAAGCATCAAGTATCAAGCATTTTAGTAATAAGTAAAATATGCTTTTAAATTATATAGCTTTTTATTATTAATTTATTATTAATTTAATATTAAATATTAAAATTATACGTAGGAGGTATTTTTAAGTTTTTTAAAGTGTTATTTAGAGATCTCTTAGACAAAGTTTTCACCAACTTGCATAATACTTTGTAATTCACAATTCAACTCTCGTCTTGTGGGAAATAGTAATCTCGTTCATGAGATCGAAGTAACGATCACGCTCAAGAACGTGGAAAGAATCCACTGTTCGTAATATACGAGATGTAAGAAAATATTGTATGTGCATACAATTGATATAATTAGATATGCAAAAATCACGTGTACTTTTTAAGATACTTTTACTTATTATAAATATTTCAACGAGATATCATTTAATGCTGCTTAATAAACTTGGTACTTCTGATGCAAGAAAAAAATCAAACTATTTAATTTTTTATTGCAGATATCTTTTACATCATATATAGAATTTATTTTATTAAACAACTAATAAATATTATTAAAGTATTAATCAAAGTAAATTCTAATATTTTATTTAAAGAGAATTGTTTCGTTCTCTAAACTTGCGCGAAGACAGTTTTATATTCATTTCGATGAGATTGTTCTCTCGATTTGTTAATATCAATTTGAATTTTTTAATCATCTCTAGAGTAATTGGTAACTTATGAATTAAAATTAATATTATTACTTTTTAAACTTCTAAAAATTTTTTTAGAAATTACATTTAAGAGAAATCAAGTATTGAAGAATATTTTTAAATTTAATATTTCGATGTTTTAAAACATTCCATGCAATCTACATGTAAAAAAAATTATTTTGTAAAATTATTTACAATGAGATTTATATGAGAAATTTAATAATTAATAATTATTATGTTTTGGCTTGAATGACTCAAAGCAAGATCAAATTCCGTCATAAATATTTTTGAATGCAGTACCACAGATGAGATGGCATTCGTCGTTTATGATCATCACCGATCGTCGATCGCGTATCGTATAACAGTCGGAAATTAAATGACAAAATATGCATGTGCGCAAGAAGTGAACATCAAAGCAATTGAAAATATTTTAATATAAGAGAGACAGAAAGAGAAAAATATGATATTGAATATATTTATATGGATTTATAATTTTTTGAATTTTCTGTCTCTCCAATAAGATGTATAAATACTGGTTATTTACAAGAAAACTAAATGTTATTTTACTTAATTCACATAGTTCGCGTGATGATCATATATGGATTTTTAATCAGCCGTGCTTGATTAAAATGTCTCTCATGAACGCGTAACTTTCTTCTTAAGAAATTGTAAAAAATTCTGTTCGTCTTCCTACGTGAATCGCGCTCAACGCAACCCTTCAATTTCTTTAATTGAGATTATCCGATTTGAAAAGCTACGATTGCGGTGACACAATAAAATGGCACTTTATTCTAAGGGTTTTATTACCATTAGAGTCTCTTAATAATTGCCTGATTCAAATTAAATTGTTCGAGTACCGTCTGTCTCATTAGCATATGGCGAGCCTAGCGCGGCAATTGAAATTATTCAGAAATCCAGAAGTCCCCAAAGAGCATAGGTAATCTTGCGAGCGAATAACTTGGTGGCAGTAACATGTGCGCTTTACGAGTAATTGCACATATACATATATGTAGAGTGTGTATGTGTGTACATACATATGTATAAAGACCGATAAACGTATGTGCGGATGTATATAAAGATCGATCGCGAATTCACTCTTACAAAAGGCATATTAAATCGATACTTGAATATATTAAAATTTCCTCGAAAGTCTCAAAATTTATTGTTGCCTCAAAAAGAAAGGACAAATGACTTGTATCGCGATACGCAAAAAAACGGATTTATATATATATATATAT
>NW_021853384.1:42159-45773 GCF_003651465.1 Formica exsecta
AGAGAGAGAGAGAGAGAGAGAGAGAGAGAGAGAGAGAGAGAGAGAGAGAGAGAGAGAGAGAGAGAGAGAGAGAGAGAGAGAGAGAGAGAGAGAGAGAGAGAGAGAGAGAGAGAGAGAGAGAGAGAGAGAGAGAGAGAGAGAGAGAGAGAGAGAGAGAGAGAGAGAGAGAGAGAGAGAGAGAGAGAGAGAGAGAGAGAGAGAGAGAGAGAGAGAGAGAGAGAGAGAGAGAGAGAGAGAGAGAGAGAGAGAGAGAGAGAGAGAGAGAGAGAGAGAGAGAGAGAGAGAGAGAGAGAGAGAGAGAGAGAGAGAGAGAGAGAGAGAGAGAGAGAGAGAGAGAGAGAGAGAGAGAGAGAGAGAGAGAGAGAGAGAGAGAGAGAGAGAGAGAGAGAGAGAGAGAGAGAGAGAGAGAGAGAGAGAGAGAGAGAGAGAGAGAGAGAGAGAGAGAGAGAGAGAGAGAGAGAGAGAGAGAGAGAGAGAGAGAGAGAGAGAGAGAGAGAGAGAGAGAGAGAGAGAGAGAGAGAGAGAGAGAGAGAGAGAGAGAGAGAGAGAGAGAGAGAGAGAGAGAGAGAGAGAGAGAGAGAGAGAGAGAGAGAGAGAGAGAGAGAGAGAGAGAGAGAGAGAGAGAGAGAGAGAGAGAGAGAGAGAGAGAGAGAGAGAGAGAGAGAGAGAGAGAGAGAGAGAGAGAGAGAGAGAGAGAGAGAGAGAGAGAGAGAGAGAGAGAGAGAGAGAGAGAGAGAGAGAGAGAGAGAGAGAGAGAGAGAGAGAGAGAGAGAGAGAGAGAGAGAGAGAGAGAGAGAGAGAGAGAGAGAGAGAGAGAGAGAGAGAGAGAGAGAGAGAGAGAGAGAGAGAGAGAGAGAGAGAGAGAGAGAGAGAGAGAGAGAGAGAGAGAGAGAGAGAGAGAGAGAGAGAGAGAGAGAGAGAGAGAGAGAGAGAGAGAGAGAGAGAGAGAAAGAGAGAAATTCATAGCTTCTAATACGCATGATGTTATGTACGTAAATCATAATGCGGGATATTAACTGTTAAAATGCGTCCATGCATTTGCTAATGTCAATATCGAACCGACACGTGCCATATAACGTGTTACTTGGTTGTTACGAGAGAGAGAGAGAGAGAGAGGAGGGGGAGAGAGAGAGAGAGAGAGAGAGAAATGTGGGCATCTCATGCGAAATTATGCTAAATATACAACACAATGCATTTGCGTAATAGTTTGTCTTAAAATAATAGAGATACTTTTTTTTTTAAATAGATAATTAAAAGTATTATGTCAATATCATTGAAGTATTTTTTTCTTTGCGAGGGGAAGAAAAATGTGTTATGCATCACCCCGCCGACTGTCCGGTGGGGCTGTGTCGGATTCGCACCCACTAAAAAATCCCCCCTTTAAATTCCTAGATGCAGGATGTGCAAGAGTATTATCTACGCGATTATCTGAAAAATAATGCGAAATGAAAATAAATGATGCAGTTCTTAATTACGCATAAAATTATTGTAAAATGCGCTTCTGTCTTTCGCGCAAACAAACAAATGGATATATGGAAACGTGGATAGCATTGCGAGTATTAACGAAAGCTACTCGTCGTGTGGTGAGCATTGAAACGAGCGAAATTTTATAATAAAGCTAGGAAAGGACAATAATTAATACACAGTACGATTATATCTTCTTGCAATCTTATATCATAAAATCGCGCAAGCGGACATAACTTTTTGTATCACGAATCTTTCTGTACCATCAATGATTTTCATCTCTTCTCTGAAACGTCAAGTACAATATATTTATCCGTATGTACGGTCGCACGTATATGTATATTGGCTGATCCTTGTTCTCTCATTACAAATGCGTACATGTGTACGAGGGTAACGCGAGAGTACGCACATATACGCGTATATATATGCGTATATATACATATGTGAACGGCAGGTAATAATGCTCGCACGTGTATGTACAAGAGTATCGGAGTATCGGAGAGGTGCTAACATCGTCGAGAGGTGCCGCAATTACGCGATCGCGCGTATTACGCACGTAAATCCGGCTTTTGTCCGTGCGTTGTGTTCCATTTCTCTGTTCGATGCACGATTAGCCTAGAGTCGGCTAATCACGTGACTTTCGCATTTGCCACACATCGTGATCCTTAATTTTGCATCGATAACGGTTTACCCGATAATACGTTTCTGGGCGCGGTCGATTTGTCACTATCGGAAATACGGTCGCTTTAAATTGAAACTGTCACAGGACTGTTCGAGAAGTTCGCGCGACGTATACTTCGTTATTACCGAGCGCGAACTTTATCGAGGTAACGCCCATCTTTTTGCTCGAGTTTTTTTTCTCACGATAACTCTTTCTTTCTTTCTCTCTCCTTGTCTTCCAAAAACTACTACGCGAGATTTAGAACGAGTTTTCACTTCTGTATTCCTCGGACGCGTTAGGTCCATCGTTTTAATACCATTTGCCGCACCTGCAACAGCACGATATTTTAATGATTAAATATCCGCCTCTAATGCGAATGTAATTTAGATATTGCGCGTTTACATTCCAGTGCTGTAATAGCTGTAGAAATTTACCGTCGGGTATTATTATAAAAATATTATCAACTGAAGGGATGATCTTAAATCACAGAAATAATTGCTGGTATTCGGACAAGAATTGCCAAGATTAATTAAGCTCGGTCATATCAATTAGTTTCGCGAGCTACAAATGCGAGATTTCGAATTATGTGTAGTTTTAGAAAAATACATATTGTAAATCACCATTTCTTCAGATTATATCAATTACAAAATTGTACATTATAAATTTTTAAACTACCACCTGTCGAAATTTATTTTAATTATTTGAATATATATATTTTTATAACGATAGTATATTACATAAAAAATTTTGCGTTAGATGATGATTCATGTATATAAAAAAGATAATTTGCCAAAAGTCAGTATTGAATTATTGGGAAACTTCAATATTCTTAATAATTGTACCTTTATTAAAAGTGAAAAGATATATTTTTTTGATATTCAACTATATTACCATATTATTTAATAATCTACTAATGATAATAATTGAATTGATTCAAAAATAAAACATTTTTATTATTCACTGAATGATAAAATGAATATTATAAGTAATTTACATAAAACTTGTATTCACGTATACAAGAGTAACTTGGTTCCATCTAATCAATATAATGAGGCGAAAGATACAATGTTAAAAGTTTCCTTTTTTTCCCTCTTTAGCCCTTCTTCTCGAAGAAACTCGGTATTTTTCCATTCGCATCGCGGATTGAGGTTTGAAGAAGTTTCAGAGTGAGAAGAAGGATAAAAAGAAGGTGATAAATTCCGCGAATGCCAACAGACGAGTAAAACTGCAAAAGAGTGTTCCAAGATCTTGAAGAATTTTGATATGTCGATCATGTGAACGTAAATTCTATCTTGCTTGTTTTTTCTTCAGATTTATAGAAGACATATTGATTCCTGTGATATATATATATATACGAGGATCATCTATAAGTACTATTCGACAAGTATATAAAGGAGTTGTCTGCGCTTTAAAATTTTGAAATACTATCTTTTTATTCACGGTATCTTTTTATTAATTTTTATAAAGTTATAATATAAAACAATATATA
>NW_021853384.1:46075-46579 GCF_003651465.1 Formica exsecta
TATATATATATATATATTTAGTTCTCTCACCGATATCTATACCACTTGAGCAAATACACTCCGTGAATGTTGACAAGAATAAAAAAAGGGATCATGTCTCACACGCGCTTGAGATTCTTAGCACGTGTGAGCTTTCCCCCCGTTTTCCATCGACGATTCCACGGTCACGCGTGTGCAAAGCAGCAACGTGAGATACAAACTGGATTCCATACTTCGCTTTTTCCTCGTTGTTGACGGATAAATAATGACTCTTTTTCACGAGTATTATTTATTCCGGGTGATTATGTATTATCTCAAATAAAAATCGAACGGATAGGAATAAACATTATAAATTATCATTTCGTTACGATCTTTATGGACATAAATTATTTTTCTCTCTCTTACAATACTTGAAGTTAAATATATTTTGATATTTAAGATTCCTCGCTTTTTAAATATTTTAATATAGGGATCAAGATATTAAATATGTTATAAATAAAACTTAAATATTAATAATATTAAATA
>NW_021853384.1:46614-50774 GCF_003651465.1 Formica exsecta
TTAATAATATTAAATAATAAATATTAAATTTTTACTTTAATCTGATTGCTTTACAAAAAGTGAGAATATCAATAAATTATGCTAAATAATGAAACTAAATATTATGCATTTTTTTGAAATTATATATGTATATTTTTTATCATTTATATCAAACAATATATACGTTATATATTCAGAGAATATGAATATAGATAGATAAATATTTATCTGTAGAATCTATAGAAATATTTATAGATAAACTCATCGATTCGTGTTTATAACTCCTGCAATAAAATAAAATTTTTCGTTTCTGCAAAAACATATTAAAAATTAATATTTATTACTACTGTAAATGTATACGTACATTTCATATAAGTTATATAAATAAATTTGTTTGTTATGCAAAAAATAATTAAATAAAACTTTTATTATTATCTTACACATTCATAGCATTATATCCAACGCCAGTCTGCATCTTGTCTTTGCATTTACTTTGTTTATAATCAATATATAAAGAACACTGTACTGCAATAAATTCGTTAGGTTCATATTTCGATTCTGCATATATTTCGTTTGATCTTCTATGACTACAAAAATCTAGTAACAAAAGAAAAATAATTAGAGTAAGATATTGGTATCTTAAATTTTTGTAACTTTGTGTCGCGATGGATCCATGCTGTAACTTTGAATAATTCTTTGCATAATTCTCCAAACATTCCAAGAAGTGATCGACCGTAGTTGTCAAATTACTATTTTGATTGTCTTTTAATTAACAAAATAATAAATTTTTTAATATATTGAGATCGTAAATATTAAAGAGTAAGTATTAAAGAATAAAGTATTTAAGTATTTAATATAAGTATTTAATTAATTTTTATGTTCAAATATTGGGACCAAAACGTACATTATCACAATAAACAAGAAATATATAAAAATTAATTCGCGCATTATTAACCGCGCCAGGCTCTTAATTAGCCCGCTATTTCTTACTTAATTATTTATAAATTATCGTTTTATTGCGATTTTTACGGACAATAATTATTTCTTTAACAATACATAGAGTCAAATATATTTTGTCCACGCTATAGCATTTGACTCTTCTGACGATCTAGATATAATTTGGATTAAGAACGTGCTGTAAAACGATCGAATCGCAAAATCGAATAATTAATATAACGATAAGCTCTGTGATACATTAATCGTTTAATAAATAATTGATCTATAATTTAAAAAATACTTGTATAATTTAATATTCCGCATATATATTTTATAGTACGTAAAATATTTCGGCAGCGAATTAAAACAATACCTAACATGGTATTTGGCCTTGGCGAAAACATTAACACGCGTAAACATTGTTTACGTATCACAGCCTTGTTATTATACACATATACTTATTATTAACATTCATACAAAGATATTTGAATAGAACTGTAATGGGGCGAGACGCTCAAATTCCTTTTCTACGTGTTATCATTCGCACAGCGATACTCGAGACTCGAGCAGTAAAGTAGCAGTGCGAGACACTCATAAAATTCCTTTCCTAAACGCGATCGTGACAAGTATCGGGAAATAATTTGATAAAATTAATAATTAATTATCTTTTACATACTTTAAATGATACATAATTATATTGCAACGATAAATCTTGAGGCGTGTATTTCGCGTGATGTATACACATATAATCAAGAATCAAAGTGACAAGAATCAAAATTGTGAATTATTGTTTTGTCGCGATCTTTCTCTCCTTTTATAAGCAATAATTATTTCTTTAAAAATACATAAAGTTCAATTATATTTCGTCCGATGCTTTAACGTTCGACTTTTCGACGATTTAAATATGATTCGGATTGAGAATGCGCAATAAAATAGTCGAATCGCATATCCGAGTAATTAACGATAAGCTCCGTAATATTATTAATCATTTATTAAGTAAATAATTTAAAATGTATAATTTAATTCCGCTATATACATCATAGTACGTAAAATATTTTCGGCTGCGAATTATCAATAACATATGATAGTATTCGGCTTTGGCGGCGTAAACATTAGCGCGCTATTGTTAACGTGTTACGACTTATAGCCTATCAATCGTACGGCGACACTCTAACAGTAAGATAGTAGAGCGCGAAACACCAAATTCCTTTTCTAAACGAGATCGCAACAGGTATCGGAAAATTATTTAATATGATAAATAAAATTAATTATCTTTTATCTTACATATCTTAAATAATACGTAATTATATCGTAGCGATAAATCTCGAGGCGCGTATTTCGCGTAATGTATATACATTTAATCAAGAGTTGAAGCGACACGAGTCGAAGTGACAAGAATCAAAATTGTAATTTATTGTTTTGTCATAATCTTTCTTTCCCTGTATAAACAATAATTATTTCTTTTAAAATACTTAAAATTCAATTATATTTTTTTGATGCTTCATCGTTTAACTTTTGACGATTTAAATATGATTCGGATTGAGAACGCGCAATAAAGTAGTCGAATTGCAGATCCGAATTAACATAAAGAAAAGCTTCGTGATATATTAATCATTTATTAAATAAATGCTCTATAATTTAAAATACATGTATAATTTAATATTCCGCTTGTATATACGTCATAGTATGGAAAATATTTCGGCAGCAAATTATTAATAACATGATATTCAGCCTTGGCGATGTAAATATTAGCGCGCTATTGTTTACGTATTACGATTCACAGCCTTATCATTCGCACGGCGACACTCGAACAATAGGGTAGTAAAGCGCGAAACACTCCGTCAAATTCCTTTTCTAAGCGCGATCGCGACAAATATTAAAATATAATTCGCTATGATTATTATAATTAACGATTAATTAACTTTTAAAAATAAGAAATAAAATAAAATAATTTAATAATAGAGATAGCATTGCTGTAACGAGTGGCGCATGATTTTGACGTCGTGTAAACGTCGAGCTAAACGTATTTTTCGTGTTCTCTCTTACGATATAATAAAGTGTGTGTCTCGTGTGATTGTTCCGCGGTCGGGAGTGTCGGTGCAAAGTATGCCGCGATCGTCGCATATTCAATTAATCGTAATTAACTATGTTTTCGTGAATGAGTGTGAATGTCACAAGGAAATAGCAAAGGATGAACAAGAGAAGAGAAGAAGGTCCGACGATGGACGGAGCAACGATATATGCGGTAAGTAATTTATATTTCTATTTACCATCTATATAATTTTCAAAATATATACATTGCTTGTTCTTTTTTCGTTTCTGCAATAATGTATGAGATCCAATCTAAATTATAATATTACACATATATCGCTTATTTTTTCATAACATATCTACATCATATCTCTTTTAATCGAGAAAAAAGAGAGATATATGTGATATAGATAATCTCTCAATTATAACATATACATTTTTCCTCTTTCTTAAGTTATATATTATATTACAAAATTATATATTGTATAATATAACCCTCCCAGGTACACCTTGACGAGGTGGAGTAACTGAAGTACGTGGACGGTGCCTTAAGGTCCTAAGCGTCCTAAAGGTTTGCTGTGAAGAGGAAAAGCAAGTATCTAGCGTCATCGTTGCTGTCATCGTGCCGCGGACGGCTCGTCGTATCGTTGATTCTGTCATCGTGCCGCGGACGGCTTGTCGCATCGTTCAGTGCCGTCATCGTGCCGCGGACGGCTTTCGCATCTTTCGCGTCGCGTGTCAGCACAGCATTGCCACGAGTCGCACAATGGCTTATATGTGGCACGCGCATTTATTGCGTCAACGCACATTAGTGCGTCGTCGTTGCCGTCATCGTGCCGCACGAGCAACGATGCGTCGCGTTGTCGCGTTTTCGCGTTTTCGCGTCGTCGCATCTTCGCGTTGGACCTCTATCCCGTTTTCACGATTGTAATCGAGGATCATACTTCGTTGCCGGCTAAATGGGATGTCTCTCA
Organism: Formica exsecta; assembly: GCF_003651465.1. NCBI lineage: Eukaryota > Metazoa > Arthropoda > Insecta > Hymenoptera > Formicidae > Formica > Formica exsecta. The sequence continues at coordinate 50,535 of NW_021853384.1, forward strand.
GCGTTGCAATCTTTAATATATTAATACCTATTAATATAATTAATTTTATATTAATATCAATTAATATTAATACTATATTAATATTATATATTATATAAATATTTATGTATTAATAAATTTAATATATTAATGTAGGAGCAACGTTAAAACGCCTCAGTATCGCGGCTGAGGTGAATGCCGGCCGCGTAGCAACGTATGTTCGTGCATAGTATAGATGCATGTTCGCGCGGTTAATCTTGA
>NW_021853384.1:56449-57270 GCF_003651465.1 Formica exsecta
AATTAGAGGGAACTAAAAAGCTAGAGAAAGTCCCATAAATTTTTGTGTGATGTCATTTTAATTAAAAATATCATTAATCCATTAAAATTATTTTCAAAAAATTACTTTCTAAAATAAAACATAAATGTTTTAGTTTTTATTACATATGATTTTTGAATATTATAGATAAGTAAAGGTCTCCGATGCCATCGAAAGCGAGAGCGAAAACGAGTAAATAATAGCAAGCAAGATGACGTAAAATAAAACTTTTATATTATACCTGTTTAAAAATAATTTTAATGGATTAATGATTTTTTGTGATTAAAATGATACCAAACACGACATAAACGGATAATTTTTAGTTAAATTTGTGACCAAAATTTTTATTATTAGTTTAACTAAAAGTTATCTGATTTATGTTGTGTTTGATGTCATTTTAGTCGCAAAAATCTCATTAATTCATTAAAATTATTCTCAAACCGATAAAATGCAAATAAGAATCTTTCTCAAAGTAAGAATCGAAGTGACGGAAATCTAAATTATAAATTATCGTTTTATTGCGATTTTTACGGACAATAATTATTTCTTTAACAATACATAGAGTCAAATATATTTTGTCCACGCTATAGCATTTGACTCTTCTGACGATCTAGATATAATTTGGATTAAGAACGTGCTGTAAAACGATCGAATCGCAAAATCGAATAATTAATATAACGATAAGCTCTGTGATACATTAATCGTTTAATAAATAATTGATCTATAATTTAAAAAATACTTGTATAATTTAATATTCCGCATATATATTTTATAGTAAGTAAAATCTTTCGCCAGCGAATTAC
>NW_021853384.1:57562-59291 GCF_003651465.1 Formica exsecta
ACAAGTATCGGGAAATAATTTGATAAAATTAATAATTAATTATCTTTTACATACTTTAAATGATACATAATTATATTGCAACGATAAATCTTGAGGCGTGTATTTCGCGTGATGTATACACATATAATCAAGAATCAAAGTGACAAGAATCAAAATTGTGAATTATTGTTTTGTCGCGATCTTTCTCTCCTTTTATAAGCAATAATTATTTCTTTAAAAATACTTAAAGTTCAATTATATTTCGTCCGATGCTTTATCGTTCGACTTTTCGACGATTTAAATATGATTCGGATTGAGAACGCGCAATAAAATAGTCGAATCACATGTCCGAGTAATTAACGATAAGTTCCGTAATATTATTAATCTTTTATCAAATAAATAATTTAAAATGTATAATTTAATATTCCGCTATATACGTCATAGTACGCGAAATATTTTCGGCTGCGAATAATTAATAACATAGTATTCGGTCTTGGCGGCGTAAACATTAACGCGCTATTGTTACGACTTACGGCCGTATCATTCATACGGCGACACTCGAACAGAAATGTAATAGTGAGAGACGCTCCGTCAAATTCCTTTCCTAAACGCGTTTACAAGTATCGGGAAATAATTTGATAAATAATTTCTTCAAAAATATTTCAATTTAAATATATTTTGTTCGCCGCTTTATCATTCGACTTTCGACGGCATGTAAATATGATTCGAATTAAAATCGCGCAATTAAACAATCGAATCATTTTATTAATCTGCTTATTATTATATGCATCGAATATAAAAATTTAATTTGTAATAAATTTTTTAAATATTAATTATTTTGAGCACTGCTAATTTGGATCTTCTATTTGTATGTTACAGATCAACGTAGCGACCCTGACATCCTGAGAGGAGGGGGAGGCCTAGGAGAGGCATCCTGCACCGGCGGAGCAACCCTAGAGTAAGTATTTATTATTTCTATAACTTAGTTAAAAATCTCGTACGCGCATTAATTCGGTCTCTTTATTTGAATGAATTAAACAAGAGAAAATTTTAAAAAAAGATTTTTACATATATCCTATAAAAGTTCTTATATGTAAAAAAAAGTTTTTTTATAATTTATAAAATTGTTCCATATTTATATAGAGCTTTTTAGTATGTACGCATCGGATATAAAATATTCCGCACGAATTATTAATTATATTTTGGATGTTGCTATAATTTGGATTTTATATTTGTATGTTACAGACAACGTAGCCTCAAGACCAACAACTCCGCCGTTGCGCATCAGTGGGCATCAGTGGAGCAACCCTGTGGTAAGTAAATTGTTATTTGTATATTAATTACTTATTAATTGCAATTTAAATTGAGCAATTAATCGCGTAATATAATTTTTTATTTATATGATTTAAATAAGAGAATTAGAGAAAAAGATTTTTATATGAAAGCTATAATCTTGTAAAAGTTTCTCTTCTCTGATTATAGTTTTTATATGGAATTATTAAAGTTATTAGTAGTATTTTTTTCAAAATTTATAAAATTATTTTATTAATCTGCTTATTATTATATGCATCGAATATAAAAATTTAATTTGTAATAAATTTTTTAAATATTAATTATTTTGAGCACTGCTAATTTGGATCTTCTATTTGTATGTTACAGATCAACGTAGCGACCCTGACATCCTGAGAGGAGGAGGAGGCCTAGGAGAGGCACCCTGCACCGGCGGAGCAACCCTAGGGTCAATATTTAT
>NW_021853384.1:61934-70471 GCF_003651465.1 Formica exsecta
TGACATTCTGAGAGGAGGGGGAGGCCTAGGAGAGGCATCCTGCACCGGCGGAGCAACCCTAGAGTAAGTATTTATTATTTCTATAACTTAGTTAAAAATCTCGTACGCGCATTAATTCGGTCTCTTTATTTGAATGAATTAAACAAGAGAAAATTTTAAAAAAAGATTTTTACATATATCCTATAAAAGTTCTTATATGTAAAAAAAAGTTTTTTTATAATTTATAAAATTGTTCCATATTTATATAGAGCTTTTTAGTATGTACGCATCGGATATAAAATATTCCGCACGAATTATTAATTATATTTTGGATGTTGCTATAATTTGGATTTTATATTTGTATGTTACAGACAACGTAGCCTCAAGACCAACAACTCCGCAGACCTTGTATTTTCATATCAAAGAATCGTTGATAAATTCGAGAAATTTTATTTCAAATTTTATAAATATCATGAATATCGCTGATTCTTCTAGTGTTTAATAAAAAAGTTATTGAATAAGAATGTGAAGATTCAATGTTAAGTCAACAATTAAATATTAGCTTTTCATTCACAAAATTTGATGACTGCCTTCGACATTGTAGAATCGCGAGTAAATTATTCCGAATTTCATGATTTGATTGATATTTACGAATTTCATATCGGAATTAAATATTCATTAAATAAATTAATAAACTACATCGCGAAAATACTGCGTTCTTTCCACGTTCTTGGACGCGATCGCTGTCTTAGCAAAGGGGCCTTATCGCTGTCCGTCTCGTCAGATGAACGTTAGTAATGTTGCGTGGTTCGTACCGACGAGGAGTCGAAACAATCTTCATCGCGGAGAATTATTTCTTGTCGGTTTTTGTAAGATCCATCTGCGACGTCTAGTTCGGTGCCCTGTTGAAAATTGGGGATGTTTGTTGTAGGATTGGAATTAAACCCAGGTTTTCCTGGCGATTTCTGAAAGCAATGGTTTTGGTAGTAACTCAACGACAACTGCCACACGCCTTTTTGAAGTCGAATCAGAAAATTAATTTAAATAGTATATTTGAAGGAAAGATATATTTTTCTTTCTCTTTGTTAAAAGTGTTCTTCTATCATTATTAATATTAGTATTTTTATTGTCTTAATACTAAAAAGATTTAATAGTAGATTGAACATGGATATAACTATTGTGTATAAATTCCTATTTTTCAAGTAATTTCAAATTGTAATCAGTTTGCCAGTTTCTATTAATTTTTTCCTCAACCATTATGTATTATATTATGTACTATATTTTATCCACAAACATTATGGTTACAAACGGATGTATTCTATTAATTAATTTTTAATTAATATAATTTTTGTTCTTTTTTTTGAGAAAATATTTCTAGGCATTGAGGATATTAACGTTAGTTTTTATGGTTTCTTTTAAGAAATCATTTGCAGGTATTGGACATCCCACCATTCTAGGTGCATCCTGGATAGTTTTTAGATATACCATTTTATATATATGTATAATAAAATACATGCGCAATTTAACATACTATCTCATAAAATTTTTACATTTTTTTAAAATATTATGTTACAAAATATCATGTATGAATATAATGTAAAATGTGCGAATACTTTAAAACTTCGAGACAAATCGAATGGGTACCCCGATATCAGTGAAATATCGGCAAATTAATGTATTTAAATGCTACAAAAAAAGAATAATTATAACTTAGAAATAATTATGCTTTATATTATTTTGATTTATTTTATATGTTGCAAAGTATCCACATTAAATTTTTTAAATTTTGCTGTTATTGGGTTCGATTCGTCTCGAACAGTTGGTACCCAAGAATTATTTATATTCGCACATTTAATACAAGCTTAACAGATCACTTAACTTTTCTTTGCGGCTTGATTTTGCGGGGTCCGATGTAGAAGTAAGAAGTTGTTCATCCATCTTTAGGATTGTTCTTGTCTTTGTCGGATATTAACCGGCGTGTTATCTGGCGGAGGGATCTTGATCTAGTCAAATTGTTGGGCCAATTATCCTCCATTGAACGTGGCGATAACGCAGTTTTTTTTTTTATAACGGTCTCAAGACTTATAAGGTTTTATCCTGTTTAGCCAATCCTCCGCGAAACGGTACATATATCTTATTCTCAATCGCGAAATTTTCATAAAATCATGCATTTGAAAATTAATCGGGCATTAGATTTTATATTCACAAATATATTATACTACAGACGCGATTATAAAAATCGCTCCAAATGTCCGTCGAAACATTTTCGTTTAAGTTATATAGTAATTATATCATTCCTCCGATTATTCTAAAAATTACATGTATACGTATATTGGAATCGAGTATTATGACTATCGTCGATTTATTTATTTGTTGCGTTTTTTCGCAATTTTAAATCACGGTTTATCTTGTGATTTAATCGTTGATTTACATCGAAGCTTCATCTATATTTTCTCGGATATTTTCTTTGAAAGTCCACGCAAAATGCGACAATAGTCTAACAATAAGTACTTTTTTCTACTATTGAAAAGCGATCGATAACTTTATTAACGATTCTTTTGGTCATAATTGTTTACATTATATAAAACTTAATAAGCTTTGTAATTGCATATTAATCATTAATCATAAATATCGCATTAATCGTTACTTATCAAGTATATTTGATATAAAAATTTCTAATTAATTTTGCATTATATGAATATTTCGGATATTTTTGTGTAATCCCGTGTAATAAATTATATATATATCTTATATCATTTTTTGTGTATTATATTTTTTATTTTACAAGTTTGTAAAATCTATTTATTAAAAGAAACCTATATATTAGAAGGAAATTAAAATTTCAAATTATATTTTGTATATTAAATTTATTATATTGTATCATTTATTGTGTATTAAAATAAATAAAACCTAACCTAATCTGAAAAATAAAAAAAGAGGAAGCAAATCATCCTCATACATTTTTCCTCCTCGATAGTATCTCCACCTTAACGAAGGCATTTGCCGGGTAAGGAGGTTTGAGTACTCTAATGATCCTAAGAGCTATGCCGGCGGTAACATATAACGTTTTCGAGTGAAGCAAGTTTGATTGTTCTGAGACCGATTAATAACGTCATATATTCTGTCTTCATTATTAGGAGTACTTAAATTATTAGATTAATCAATGAAATATTTTAAGTATACATTTAATTGATTAATCAGGGCAAAGAATTTTGTGCTTTAAAGCCAAAATAGCAACAAAAAAGAGAGATGTATTTTATATTAGTTATATTATTAATGTATCATATATTTATATTAATTAGATTCTCTTAAAACTTATTTTTGGAACAAACATATATTTATGGTAAATTGGATTTAATCGCTCTCAAAGCGATCAAACTTCCTTTATTCGAAAACGCTAATAGTTACCGGTAGGGTCACTCATGCCGGACAGATCGAAGGGAAGGAGTCAGACTAAAAGAGATACCGTAATTATTATCTGCGAAAATTTAGTTTCATTGAAAAACTTCAAAATGTTCTCGTGTTTGGTGGTTCGACTTCTACTCTTACATACATAATATGTGAACTCTGTGCAGTAGAATTTATATGAGAGAGAGTTGGGTGATAGCAATTTCCCGCATAATAATATACAGTCAATTTCCGAATACTAACTAGTTTGATTTTTCCGAGTTATAAAGAATACTTTACATTTCTTGTTAAAGTTGTAGAAACATTATAACAGCAAATTTTCTGTGTTGCTACAATTAATATAAAAAAGTATAAATAAAAAGATAGAAAAAGATATAAATTGCAAATAAGTATTGCTAATTAAATCGTAATGTAGCGATAAAAGGACAACTCTCTGTTATACGAAAGAAAAACAGTTTTGTATTGTTTTTGGTTTGATTTAAGAGATTTATTATAAATCGACTCTCTTTACATACACATATGAAAGTCGTCTTTAATTCTAAATTTTCTTTACAATAATATTCTATTAATATAAAATATGCGTTATGTGTATTTTAATAATCGATATAATTGATATAAATGATATCTTACATTTATCTTCTATAATATTTTGTATGCAATTATTTTGACAATGCACTTTATAGTGTGATGGGATGAATATAGAAAATATGGGCGTAGATGTATAACATATGTATCAAAGTATACATAATATGGCTTTCGGTAATCATATTCCGATTATCAATAACATTATTCTACTTTTATATATGTGAATATTACTATTCACATAAAATATTTCGGCACATTATAATGGTTTCCTCCGAAATAAAATTTAAAAAATGACAGCAAGAACAAGTACAAGACTGTACCGATCATAAGTAATAACGAGTTAATATAATTATTGTTAGATTCTAAATACATTATTACGTTAAATTTATAAATTGGCAAAATTATGTGTAAATTGTCTTTAATGTGACAAAAATGTAATAAAAATAATTTGAAGAAAAAGTAGATCACGTAAATCCACATACAAAATATGAATTTTTTTAAATTAGAAATATGTAATTAAAATGTTATCGACAAATTATATAATAATTTCAAATTGAAATTTAACTATCAATTCGAAGAATCACATATATTTATCTAAAAATATTCTATGTACATATTATATTGATATATTTATACCAATTATAAAAAAAGTCTAACACAAATTGATTCATCTGCAGAAAAAGTAAGAGCAAAAGTTTACTGAGAAAAAGAAAAATATCATCGAATCTTTTAACGTTTCTCTAATATTTTTCTTCATTGTCAATCAAAACAGAAACGTAGACCATTTGAACTACTAATTCAGTAAGTATCGCAATATTAATAAGTATTAGATAGCGAATTATTAGCGTTCTAAAATAATCCTTGTGCAAACCTAAAGATTAATGTAAGATATCTCAAAATGATATCTTCCTCATGAATGCTTTGCGACAACATTTTTCTGCTGTAAATTTCTCATGACATATAATGCATTAATAGAAAGGATTTGATTTTATATCAAGAATGAAAATTTGTCACTTTTAGAGATATGCTGTTCGCACTATATTAAAGTAACCAATGTATTCTGTCTCTTCCGGTGTGATATCGTTCACGAATATGCCGGCCGATTCATCTTTAGAGAAAATGTGAAATTTATAACGGCTTTCAATGTACTGCAAGATATAAAAATTATGACAATTCATGTTTCGTAATGTATCGGTTGTTGAAAATGAAGTATTGACGTTACAAATAATGTTACAATAGTTCAGCTAATGAGCACAAAATTTTGAAATATAATATATCAATTTGTTTAATACATAATAGATATATACCAAAATGCATATAAATACAAATTAATTAGAAAAAAGTAAAAGAAAAACCAGAATTTGTAATTTTATGATAATTTATTTAAAAATGAGGAATTTAAGTGCAATTATATAGAAAATAATATCTGTTCGTACACTTAAAAAATTACTTACGTGATATCCGTTAGGATGCCGAAAACTAAGCTCGATTTTAGTATTGCCTAATATGCCAACAGCTATTAGATCCTTACAGTCATATTGATACATCTTTAACCCGTCCGGGTATATAAGGTCCACTGGATAATCTTCTGGTGTAATATAGCATTCGGCTTGTCCCCCGTTTAGTACGAACACTCCACCTAAAACTAAAATATTGGATATGAAAGACATATATATTTATAGACACATTATTTTTGTCGATCAATTTTATTATTTTTGCTCTCTATTTATTTCGTTAATCAAGATATACTCTTATAAAGATTATTTCTTACCAAGTGAACATTGACAATATTTTCTCAGAATACACTGCATTAGCAATATGATGCTGCATTGGAATCTGCGCCCTTTAGCACGTATTTTGATCACCATTCCTTGTCTCCCTTCACTGAAGAAGAAGTTGCCCAACATAGAGCATACCATTTGATTGGAATCTGTGATCTCTTTCAGTTGTAAATGCCCAATATCATCTTCATAAGCGATACGACTGTCATTATTAACATTTTCAGGTGGCAAGACTGTCGCATTCATAGTAAGCTATAATAAAAACCGCGTTTCTATAGATAGATAGATAGATAGATAGAGAGAGAGAGAGAGAGAGAGAGAGAGAGAGAGAGAGAGAAGGAAAGAGAGAGGATGAGAGGGAGGACGAGAGAAGGAGAGAGATGGCAATAAAATAAATAAAAGCGCTTTTAAAATTAATGACAAATTAATATAATTAAAATTAAACTTGGACTTAATTTATATAATTAAACTTAAAATTAATACAGCGAAAAAATACTAAGAATAAAACAATAATCTACTTGCACATTCTATTTTTTTTCGAAAGGCCAATATATTCTTTTGCGTATGAAAATATCGATAATACGTACAACACCATTGTAAAGCATAGATGGTCTTACGGCATAACCTCCTCCAATAATAAAGGAATCATGACAATATCTTAATAATTGATCTCGAATGTCGCATGTTATTTCTGTTCGCAGGTTTGCTAAATGATTTAACCCACCAACGCGCAAAGACGACGTGTTACCAGATAGTCCTGTTAAAATATAACATATTGTCATATTGTGTAAATGTATTGCATTTCGCGGAAGATCACGAATGTTTGTTATTATATTTCTTACCAACTGCGGCAAGATTGTACGGCGGTCTGGTTAGACAGGGGCAGCTAACCACATTAATTTCGAATTCGTCGAAAAGTTGGTGCAATCCGACGTACAAAACTATATCATAAAGTAATGATATTTGTAAAATATCACTTATTTAAATTAAGTAATGAATTTCATATACGTACCATTTTTTATGTGTTCGAGGGTAGATGGAAATAATCTATATCCAATGAATAATCCTGGTTCATTAAGATTTCTTAGAGGATCAAAGTAGGTAGCAAACTCTATATCGTTTGGCATCGTATTATAAACTTCATCGTTGAAAAGATCAATTCCTCTAAAGAGACCATCGTTTGGTATAGCATTTTCATTTTCGAGATCATTATTTCCTCTAACAGCATGACCGTTCGGTATAGCATTTTCATTTTCGACATCATTATTTCCTCCAACAGCATGACCGTTCGGTATAGCAATTTCATCTTCAACATCATTATTTCCTCCAAAAGCATTACCGTTTGGTATAGCATTTTCCTCTTCGAGATCATCATTTCCTCCAACAACATGACCGTTTGGTATAGCATTTTCATTTTCGGGAGGATTATTTCTTACAGGGACAGGGTGCGGATAGGGCGCCATAATGCTCGATTTGAAATATAAACACGATGTTACTAGGGAACTATAAAACGTAAAAATTATTAGATTAGCAGATTAAATATAATGTAAAACATCTAACAGAGTAAACATATCATATACATATTGTATATATATCTCTAATTTTTATAGATGAGAAAATATTATAGTAATATTATATTATAACATATATTAAGAACAAGATTGTACAATTTGAACAGATAAATCTGGTAAGAAAAAAAAATTTGTTTATTAGATTAGCTAAATTACTATTTTTTTTATTTTGAGATTATTTTTGTTTTTAAAAAGAAATATATTATTATATTAATGGATTGCTTGCATTATATGGCATATATGTTCAGATAAAATTGTATAATGATCAATAATTAATAAAATATTTTATAATCATATATCGCGAATACGCATGCAAATGCGAACAAACGCAAAATATACTTTTAAATATATATATATGTAATGTACAATATAGATCAGACTTACGTCAGATAATTTATGGCGTATTGTTCGAGTTATTAATTAGTATTACCATCAAAAGCACGTTTCTCCTTTTGTAGATCGTAAATATGAATATTCACACGGAGCGTTTCGTCAAGAACTATTCTTTTAAATGTAACAGAAACGAGAAGAGGATAAACAAAATATAAGATTAGCGGTCACGAGACAATGATAACAAACCAATGTGAATTAATGAGATTGTAAATAAGCTTTGAATTTACCAACGAACTTGAATACAAATTCTTATAATTTATTCTTCAAATAAAAATATGATTTGAGGGAAAAAAATTAAATTTATAAAAATTTGAGAAATTGAAATTTAGCTTTAAATTTGAATGCTCTCGCAAAATTTAAAATAGTTTATTATCGTGAAATCACAATATTTTCTAATTTGTTAAAACTGTATATATGTATAATATTTGCGTAATATGTAAACATATTACACAAATTTTATGTTACATTATATATGTTTTCTTTGTTTTTTCTGTTTAATTCTGTAAATATTTAAATATAATATAATATAACTATATAATATAATATAACTAATATAATATAACTAAAAATATACCAAAATTATACTAAATTATGTAATAATTAAATATTATCCTTAGTACAGTTATTATGTTATATTATATATTCTCTCTTTGTTCTTTTTGTTTAACTCTGTAAATATCTACTATAGCAAGCGCGAAATTTTTAAGCTCCAATTTATATACCATAATATGTATTCTAGAACCGGAGTAGTTTCATGTTGCGAAACTTACGCCACAAGTTTTCACGTAGTTTAATCATATCGAAAAACAGAAACTCGTGT
>NW_021853385.1:0-1452 GCF_003651465.1 Formica exsecta
CGTCATGCCCCCTCGCCTGCGCGGGACCCCCCGTCCCTCACCTCCCCTCAGAGGAGGTAGAGTTAGAACCGGCCCTATAACCCTACTGTTCAACACTTTCATTATTTATTAATTGTGTTTCGTCTATTGTATCAAAGCAGAAACTATTCGGCTTATGTTCATGAATGACATTTTTTATAATTGATTTTTGTAATGTTGCTTCAAAATCAGAACTAACTGTATATGGATGATATTGCTCTGCACCTATGGAAAAATATTGTCTATTTAATTTAGTGGGCATTTTTATCTTTTGTTTTTCATATATACACAGAGCAACATGATCATTATACTTTTCTTCTTTCTCAAACGAATCGTTGCATTTTTCACATATGTATCGCTTTCTGCATTTTTTTATTATTTGTCCTTTTAATAAAGCACTCATATTTTTAATTCCAACTACATGCTCTTTGTATATTAAAAGATTCTTACAATAGCTTACAATAGCTTGACCAATAGTAAACGACGAACCTTCGGTTCTTGAATTCTTTGCATTCGACTTACCATTATTCTCATCTACTCTAAAAACATTTATAGCTATATTTAAAAAATCTTCGTATTTTTTTCATATTTTCTTTTATAATTTGTACAGGATAATTCATATTTAACATTTCATACCTCGATATATCATATTCGTAAGGTCTGTATACATGATCATCAACAGGATTAAGTATACACTCTAATGCATACTCAAAACATCTAAGATTTTCTTGCTTCTCACATTTAAATTTATTAGTTTTGGGCTTAGCGTCCTTGGACTTGTATTATAATTGGTCTTGATTCAGAGTTTAACACTCTTGGAATTTAGGATTTCTGTTAATATTTGGAAGGTTTTTTTTCCAATATTTTAGTTTCTTTCAATATTTTAGAAGTTCTTCTTTTTTGTTGCTTTTATGAATGATTTTGGTGTTTTTTTAGCTGATTTTGTACTCTACTTGACTTCTCGAGACACAGGCGGGTGTGCTGTCGGCTCGGCCCCCCGTTCCACACCCGACGTCGGAGGACCCGTATAGTTTCCCTGGTTAGTGTCTTTGCGCCTATTATTGCTATTGATACGCAACTGACAATTTTCAAGGAGATGAGCGTTTTCCTTACAATATCGGCAAAATGATATATCTTGTGGAGTTGATTGTTGATTTGTCTTTAGACGACATTCTTTAGCAGCATGCCCGAATCTGTCGCAAAGTTGACATGTAACTCTCGGTTTATTCTCGAAATTTCGCTCTTCGTTTTGCTTCTTCCAGCAATTTTTAGCTGAGTGTCCTGTTTTGTCGCACCATTGGCATGTTACAGGAGTTTTACATCGGCACCATTGCTTTGCCGACATGTTTTTGCGCTATGGCCAGATTTTGAGCATATTTGACAAGCGATACTTTTTTCTTGTAATACGTTTATTGTCTGCCGAGATTGAGGATC
>NW_021853385.1:2031-10382 GCF_003651465.1 Formica exsecta
GGCTCCCCGTTGCACACCCGACGTCGAAGGACCCGTATAGTTTCCCTGGTTAGTGTCTATTGATACGCAACTGACAATTCTCAAGGAGATGACCGTTTTCCTTACAATATCGGCAAAATGATATATCCTGTAAAGTTGATTGTTGATTTGTCTTTAGACGACATTCTTTAGCAGCATGCCCGAATCTGTCGCAAAGTTGACATGTAACTCTCGGTTTATTCTCGAAATTTCGCTCTTCGTTTTGCTTCTTCCAGCAATTTTTAGCTGAGTGTCCTGTTTTGTCGCACCATTGGCATGTTACAGGAGTTTTACATCGGCACCATTGCTTTGCCGACATGTTTTTGCGCTATGGCCAGATTTTGAGCATATTTGACAAGCGATACTTTTTTCTTGTAATACGTTTATTGTCTGCCGAGATTGAGGATCACGGAAACGACACTTATCGGGTTCTTATGTTTTTAGTGAGTTGCGATTCGGCTCCCTTGGGTAACATGGATTTTGCTTCCTCGCATCCCTCGATAAAATAAGTTAATGAAGAATGGTTGCCATCGAAAAAGGGGACGGCTTCCACCGCGTATTTTAGAGTAGCGAAGGGATTTTGAGCCATTATTTCTGTTTCGTCTGAATCGCTCTCTGTCCCTTTATATTTGTAATTCGTAATAATTTTATTACGAGCGTTAATTAATTTGGTATCTGTAATACGCTGCGAATCGTCGGAACTTGGCTCGGACGTCTCGGTCTCAAGAGTATTATCGAATAAACTTTCCTCTATTAATGTATTTTCTAATGAGATGTCTACTTGTTTGGATATGGTTTCACTGTCTTTTATCGGTGTATTAATATATCCGTTCCTAGCCCTGTTTTATTATAAATCTGCGAGGGAAGCTGTGTAAGCTTTCGACAATTACTCGCTGCGTGACCTTCCTTTAAACAGACTTGACCCGTTTCTCGCGTCCTATTAATGGTGTGAAGGTTATTTTTGCCTGAGTCTGTACTTGGTCCCTGTCGTAAAGGGGTCGCTCTTATTCTATCAAAAGGCCGTTCGCTCGGCGGTCCCTTTTCTGGTAAAGGAACTGAATCCTTATTACCCGGGACGGGACCTTGTGCGATTTCGGTTAACAGGAAGGAGGTCGGGTTAATAAATTACTCGAATTTAAAATTTAACTTTACATTTATTCAAAAAAATTGGAAATGAATGTTTTTTTAAAAAGAAAGATAAAATTTAATGAAGGAACATTTAATTTGATTTATAAAAACATTTATAAAAATACATTTTCTTAAATTCTAAGGTGTACTTGTTTTTGGCTTCCACCGCGTATTTTAGAGTAGCGAAGAGATTTTGAGCCATTGTTTCAGTTTCGTCTAAATCGCTCTCTGTCCCTTTATACTTGTAATTCGTAATAATTTTATTACGATCGTTAATTAATTTGGTATCTGTAATACGCTGCGAATCGTCGGAACTTGGCTCGGACGTCTCGGTCTCAAGAGTATTATCGAATAAACTTTCCTCTATTAATGTATTTTCTAATGAGATATCTACTTGTTTGGATACGGTTTCACTGTCTTTTATTGGTGTGGATGTGTGTATTGTATTGGGTTTGGTTGTTTCTGATTTGGATGTAGATTTAAATTTATTTCTTTTTAGAGCGAGTTTATAAAGTTATTCTATTTCTTTTTTATCGCTTCCTCCTCTAGTGCTCCGACTCATTCCGGTTTTTAAAAATCGCACATGACAATCCCGGACGAGCCCCCAAAATTTCTTATGTTACGTCCAGACTCAAATAAAGGAAGTGTCAGCGGAAGGGCGTAACCTACTTACCTCTAGACAAACGCTAGACGATGCGTGTCCTAGAGTCGAACGAACAGACCAGGGCCCCAGATAGGTCAACGACCGGAAGGGTCGCTCTTACTCTATCGAAAGGCCGTTCGCTCGGTGGTCCCTTTTCTGGTAAAGGAACTGAATCCTTATTACCCGGGACGGGACCTTGTGCGATTTCGGTTAACAGGAAGGAGGTCGGGTTAATAAATTACTCGAATTTAAAATTTAACTTTACATTTATTCAAAAAAATTGGAAATGAATGTTTTTTTAAAAAGAAAGATAAAATTTAATGAAGGAACATTTAATTTGATTTATAAAAACATTTATAAAAATACATTTTCCTAAATTCTAAGGTGTACTTGTTTTTGTGTGGGTGAATGTAGGTGAAGAAAAATTATATTCTCGCAGGTGTTACAATAAATGCGGAGGTGATCAACCGGAATTAAAAGGGAAACTAAAATTTAAATTCCGGTTGGAAATTTACAATAAATAGTTTAAATCAAAAAAAATTTATTAAAATATAAATTAATAGAGAAATGAAAGCTTATAATTTTAGTGAGTTGCGATTCGGCTTCCTTGGGTAACATGGATTTTGCTTCCTCGCATCCCTCAATAAAATAAGTTAAAGAAGAATGGTTGCCATCGAAAAAGGGGACGGCTTCCACCGCGTATTTTAAAGTAGCGAAGGGATTTTGAGCCATTGTTTCTGTTTCGTCTGAATCGCTCTCTGTCCCTTTATATTTGTAATTCGTAATAATTTTATTACGAGCGTTAATTAATTTGGTATCTGTAATACGCTGCGACTCGTCGGAACTTGGCTCGGACGTCTCGGTCTCAAGAGTATTATCGAATAAACTTTCCTCTATTAATGTATTTTCTAATGAGATGTCTACTTGTTTGGATATGGTTTCACTGTCTTTTATCGGTGTGGATGTGTGTACTGTATTAGATTTAGTTGTTTCTGATTTGGATATAGGTTTGAATTTTTTTCCTTCTAGAGCGAGTTTATAAAGTTTTTCTATCTCTTCTTTATCGCTTCCTCCTCTAGTACTCCGACTCATCGGAAGATTCCGATTTAAAATCTTCCGGTTCCTTTTTGAGATCGGGACACTCTTCTACGAAGTCCTGAAGGGCTTCTTCGAAAATGTGCGACTCTTCTGAGAGATCGGGCGATTCGAGGGTAAGGAGGAGGGAGGAGTAGGAATTCTAGTGGGTTGAGGTTCGTGGACCGACGCGATAATCCTCGTCCGTAAGGGGCACAGGATAAGCAGGAAATTGGCTTAGGAGGTACCTGTACCAGACTTCCATGTCCTGGTCTTCGAAAAAGGACTCCGACTCTCCTTCGGGATCGGAGACGGGGGAATAAGAAGGATGTGGATAATCAAAAGAAGAACTAGGGGGACAATCAGAAGGGGGAGGGGGAGTGGGAATTCGCGAGGGTTGAGGTTCGAAAGAAGCTGAGTGAAAACGCTCAGGAGAAGAAATAGGAGAATAAGCAGGAGGGGAGGAAGCAAAAGAAGCGGGGCGAGGTTGTGTATCGTGTACTTGTATATTGTGTAAGTCTCGCTGAGTTAGCTTAAGTTTAGTGAAATTTCCAACAAAATTGGGGTCTACGGACGCTCGAGCCAATTCCTTCTTAAGCCGCCTATTGCGACGATTACGCGAGCATTTAGTTGCCGCTCGGGAAGATTATTTTGCTCTTTCCACTAAGGAATGATTCGTAAATAAGTAATAATAATAATAATATTGTGTGGTAGGAAGGAGATGTGAAATAATTCTTGTCGTTACTATTTTAAGGATTATATCCGGATAATAAAAGTTGTTATTTAAATATCAGATATATACAGAGTGTCCTAGACCACACGTACACCCCTTTTCTTTCAAAAACTAAGCATTTTAGAGAAAAACGTTTTGAACAAAAATTGTATGGTTTTGAGAAGAACATAAGATGGAAAATGCAGGTGACCCTCGGTGAGGAGAAGGAAGTCACGGGTCGCTCCGCGAAATGCAGGTGACCCTCAGTGACGAGTAAGAAATCACGAGTCGCTCCGCAAAATGCAGGTGACCCTCGGTGAGGAGAAAGAAGTCACGGGTCGCTCAGCGATATGCAGATGACCCTCGGTGACGAGTAGGAAGTCACGGGTCGCTCCGCGAAATGCAGGTGACCCTCGGTGACGAGTGAGGAGGTGAGAGAAGAGACTTGAAGTAATGTTTTCGCGAAGTTAAATTTATTATCCAAGAATCATTTCAGGAAAAGAAGAAAAAAATGGAAAATAATTAAAAGAGATGGGAAAATTTAATGACTTACTATTTATTGAGAGCGTTGTTAAACTAAACCACCAATGGTTTGCGAGGGCGAGAAGATCTTGGCTCGTGCTGTCAGGTTGGATGGAGATCGCTGTGGTTGCAGGTGGTTTCACAACACAATTCGAAGTCTTACACTGAATAGTTTTTCTCTTCACTTACAACTTAACTTCCTAATGCTTATGCTATCAACTAGCTGTTTGAGGAACGCTTGCACTATCACAATCGCGGTTAGAACTGCGAGAATAGGCTTGAAGACTCAATAAGTCGGAGCGAGCTGTAGCCAGACTTGGTGTAAGGTCCTTTTTTTATCAAGAGCCGAAGACGAACTTTCAAAGACTTGATAGATCAGCGCGAGCTGTAGATAGACTTGGTGCGACGGTTCGAGTCGGGAGGCGAAGATGAACTGATTTTTCTGAGGGAGGATTTCGCATAAGTCGAATCTAGGCGTCTCTTCGCGTACCCTCTCCATTAGGCAAGCAATATTCTTTTTTAACGAATCAATCTTTAAAATGGTGCCCCCCTCATGAGTTGAGGGCGTCTCCCTTCCAAAAGAAGGTCCAAGAGTTTGCGCCTATTGGTGTAGGCTTTTGTTTTTAAAAATTAAGTCTCGCCCACTGGAGAGTCCGCCATGATCGGCCAAGTTGACAGTTTTATTGTTCACTTGAGTTTTATCTCAAACAGATAACGCGCAAGGATGGTCTAGCAGGCGAGCACGTAGTGTCGAATGTCGCGAGTTTCAGTCGCGGATCATAGTTACATAAATAAGATAACACTCTAGTTCTTAGAAGGGCCTTTATTCGAGACTCTTCCCGTAACGCTTTTTCACTAGAGGACTTCCAAGAAAAAATATTATTTGATATATTTATTAGTCTCTTGCATGCGCACTGTTTAGATTTCAAGCCTTCTCACGGTTCGAGTATCTCTTAATTGTTGTTTAAAATTCTTGGTCTTCTAGGGGACCTTTGTTCGAATATTTATCACGCATGGTTTAGGCTTTGAAATATTAGTCTCGCCCGCTAGATATTCCTTTAGTTTATTGTTTATAGTGCAAAGAGTTCCAGAGCGTAGGCGTTTAATATTACGTAAAAGAAAAGAATCGTGGAGTCCATCGGGCGTACAGTAGTATATTGCACTATCAATGGTATTGACGAGCAGTACGCGAGTATGCTTGAAAATATTTTTTTGGTACAATTACAAAACGTTACTGATTACGTACAAGTTGGTAATAACCAGATTTTTGCAAATCTCATTAATGAAATTAATAAACTTCAGACTAACGGTATATCTATAAATATCGGAAACTCGAAAGAAAAGGTAAATTTTGCATTATTGCACATTCTTGGAGATAATTTAGGGCTTCGTGCCATATTCGGGTTAAATACAAGTTTCAATTCTAATTATTCCTGTAGAATATGCTATGTAGATACATTAACTCGTAAAAAACAGATTCTTGGAGATGTTAAGTTACTTCGAACTGTTGAAAATTATACAACAGATGTCAGTTGCAAAATCCATGGTATTATCGAGGAATGTACTTTTCATTCGATACAAAATTATCACATCACAAAAAATCTCAGTATGGATGTAATGCATGATTTATTTGAGGGAGTTTGTCGCTACGATCTAGGTCAACTTTTAAATAGACTAATAAATAAGGACAAATTATTTTCTCTCGAAACATTAAATAATAGAATTTACTCTTTTAATTACGGGGATAATCATTCTGCAAACATACCGCCTTTAATTAAGGCAGATGCTTTAAAAAAAAATATATCATTTATTCAGCATCCGAAATGGCCTGTCTTTGGCAATATTTAGGTTTAATAATTGGTGATCTTATTCCAAAAAAAATCAAACTTGGAAGTTATACATAGTTCTTAGGAAAATGATGTCTATTATAATGGCACAAGAAGTAACCGATGAAAACAGTAGCTCATTAAGAAAACTAACGAGTGAACATCATAAATTATACATGAATTTATTTGATGATACGTTAAAACCGAAGCATCATCTTCTAGTTCATTACCCACAAATTATGCAAAAGATAGGACCTCTCAAACATATGTCATCCATACGATTCGAAGCAAAACATAAAGAACTTAAACAGACTGCAAATGCTATTACATCTAGAAAAAACCCTGCATATACATTAGCTATGAAACAACAATTACAATTAAATTATAGATTTAATGCAAATAAAGGATTTGAAAAGCGTTTAGGGGTATCATTTTACATGAAAATTTGACGGATATTAGTTTTTACAATAATTTTAAACATATTCTGCCACTTGTTTCTTTTAATAATTATAAATGTGTATCTTGGCTAAAAATTAATGGCACATTTTATAAACCGAAGATGGTTATTGTAATTGATAAAAGTAATTGCAAATTTGGCAATATTCAATATATTTTAAAAAATGATTTATGTGAAATTTTCTTTATATATAAGGAACTGAGAACTATACAATTTAATACTCATTTTTACGCATATGAAATAACAGAAACGCAGTCTTGGGGATTTATGCCTCAGTCGAAACTTGAAATGTATAAAGTTTGTAATATACACATTATTGAGGGTAAGAGCTATATCCCAGTGCTTTAAAGTTAAACTGTTCACTTTATAGTTTAAGTTATACAATATGTTTACATATATATTAGTGTTCCTTTATGATTATTTTAATAAATAATTTTTTTTGTAACAAAAAAACATATACAATTTCTTCAGCCTTCTTACCTTTCACAACTATATAATGATATTTATCAGTATTAACTATAGAATGCTTGAAATATACCATTTTTTCTGTTGTTTTAGGTAGATTGTTTTAGATAAAACTCGTTAAATCATTGGTGTCAATACATCAAGTGATATACTTTGCATTGCAATCAAAAGCTGTTTACATATATTTCTTTAATAAAAAAAGAGGAAAATGTAAATAGTTTAGTCAGTTTAAAAAATAATTGTTTACATTGAATGGAAAATTATTTATAATCACCTCTTTTTAAAGAAAAAAGGACAGTTTCCGCTCACACATGCAGAATACATCACTTGATGTACAACATTATGATTGTACGAATTCGACATCTATTTAAAACAATTGTGCAACAATTGTGTGTTTTAAACCTGTCATCATTTGGTAATCACAGTAATTGACATTAGTAATTGTGCAAATTACACATATAATTGAAGCAATAGAATATGATAGGAGTTTTAACATCACCTTACTTTAATGTGACAATATAGATAATCGTTGCATCTAGAAATTATATTAGAAACAACGCAATTTTGATAACAGTATTCATTAATTTAAATAAATTCGTGAATATACTGATATAAAAAATCATTTATGTAACTTTTAATATTTTCATATCAATGCAATAAAACATTTATATATAGGTACAATCGTATTATTTCATATGTATGTGGAATTCATTAAAGTAAGGCGTGTTTACTTTTAAAACAAGATATATATATTTCAAATCAAAATGCTTTCAAAAAAACCATTTTCTTATTCTTAAAGCAAACGTTAGTGGTTCATCCATTTATAAATATAATCCAGCAAAACGTATAACTTGTATATTTAATAATATATCCAGTCAAATAAAATAAAATTAAATTAATGTGATTATATGTATTATAGTTTTATCTGCATGCGCAATTTATTGGAATAATTTATGTTTACTTTCAAAATAAATTTATATGTATTAAATAACAATGCTTTTAAAACAACTACTTTTTCATTCTTAGTGCAAGCATCAATGGTTCATTCAATCGTAAATATAATCCAGCAGAACGTATAACTTATATATTGAATAATATAATATATTCAATCAAATGAAATATAATTAGGTTTAATATAAATATGCGTTGTGTAGTTTCATCTGCATGCAAAATTCATTCAAATAATTTCATATTTACTTTTAAAAGAAACTGATACATTTCAAATAAGAATGCTTTCAAAACAATCACTTTTTTATTCTCAGGGCAAACATCAATAGTTCATTCAATCATTAATACAGGGTGTCCTAGACCACTTGTACACCCCTTTTCTTTCAAAAACTAAGCATTTGAAAGAAAAACGTCTTGAACAAAAATTGTATGGTTTTGAGGAGAACATAAAATGGTGTCATTGTTTTGACCTTGGATGGCATCGTTAAGGTCAAGTCAAGGACACCTTTAATTTCTTAAATGGAATCCCCTATTTTTTATTGCATATTCTTGTAGCTT
>NW_021853385.1:18047-32713 GCF_003651465.1 Formica exsecta
TATATATATATATATATATATATACAAGATAAATTGCCGGACTTACAGGATAAAATAAAAAGATTGCATAGAACTAAAGTACAATTAATCGTCGAATTAAACTTTTATCTGCTGTCCTACAAATTTGTTGCTAGTCATTTATCTCGTGGTAAGAGATAAACATCGATCTATAATCCTTTCACCATTTCGCTTTTGTATATCTGTTTTACAGCAATTTTCAAAAATTTTTAATTAAAAAATGAATGTTAACAAGATTTAAAAAATACAAAATAAACATTTTTGTATTTCATTTTGTATTTCCATTTTAAATGCATCTATTTCAAGTAATGATTCTAACACAAATCTTATATAAAGTGCAACGTAACTTTTCCATCAACCATCGTAGGTTCTGTGTAGTCATTCTCAATAGTTGAAAAAATAATTTTAGTGTGCTATCTTTTAATAATTTATTAATGCTCACGGCTTTGAATTATTTTGAATTTTTTTAACAAAGGTTTTTGAATTTTAAAAGAAATTATGTATCAATCGTTTTATTGTATTCTTTTCTCTATAAAAGTGAAACAATATATAATTACCAATCACCCAAAAATTAAAGATACCATATTATCATAGTAATAATCAAAATAATAATAATCAAAAATCTGATACTATAATATTTTACTACAGACAAATAAATCCTCGATATTGTTAAAGAAAAGAAATCAAACATTTATAGTTTTCTATAAACTACAGACAAATAAATTCTTGATATTGTTAAAGGAAAGAAATCAGACATTTATAGTTTTCTATAAATATTAGATGATAGAAAGATTATAAATTAATTTTATAAAATCAATTCATCGACAAGTAATGTTACAAAAGTCAAATATGGAGTAGATTATACTTTTTATATCGGATTTTATTTAATCAAATACCGATACCTAATAATTGATATGATCTAAATAAATCATATTAATTGTATTTTTTCTCTTTTATAGAGTTTATCTTTAGGAAAGCAAACATTTTAACCATCTTACAACATTCCATATATCTTTTCTTATCATTAGATGCTGTTCTTATGATAGTTCTATGTACGGATGGTTTCTGATGTACGGAGCGGAACTACAATAGTAATCCTACACATAATATCTATTTAATTCAATGGCTATAGGTACATCTGTCAAACCGTATTTTCAAAATTTTCCTTCTTGAATAATCTTTGGTCATTTTTTTCACCAGTAGTATTGCTGCAATCTCCGCTTTTTCCTACTCGCTTATCTCTACTGATCTTCGTTATCTAGTGGATATGTTACTTTGGATTACGTGATCTATGCTCTAGAGTATATAGAAGAAAAACCTGGCCTTCTTCTCATATGAACTCGGTTTTTTTTACAATTGCCTTATCTGTCTGGCAATGTTTGTTTAATTGAACTTTAACTTGAGGATATTTTTTGCGTGTGTAATCTTTTTTAGAGGCTAACAAGGAATATTTTATTTTCGTGCGAATTTTTGTCGGAGATTGTATATAATGGATGATTTTTTTATTACTATTATTTATATATTTTCTTGATTTTCATTATGTGTGCACCAAAAATACCCGGAATTATCTTTTCTTTAATCACAATTGCAAAATGTGAAACAGTTTTTATTAAAGATATACATATATTTGATAAAGATACAGGTGGAAAATAATAACGCTCGGTTTTCGTAGATAGTCGAAATGTGTCAAAAAACATATATAAAAAACATACGTGTTTTATATAAAATTATATTATATATATTAGGTGTACAAATAAGTTTCCGCCGTTTGACAAAAGTTGGCGCCACCAGTAAGTTATGGTTAAAATTGTCAGATGTAAAACGTCCTTATCGTAAGATTGGACATCAGTCAATAACATAACCTTAAAATATTAGTGATTTTTTATCAGTATAATATATTCTTTTGTGTGCGAAAATGTCGAGTTTTGAGCCGAATAAGCGTCATTTGCGGGAACTTTTGATTTACTTCTTCAATTTGAAGAAATCTGCAGCTGAGGCGTATCGATTGCTTGTAGAAGCATATGGTGAGGCTGCCTTAAGTGAGAGAAGTTGTCGTGAGTGGTTTCAAAAGAGAGAGTTTAAGAACGGTGAATTTGACATCGAAGACAAAGAATGTAGCGGAAGGCCGAAAGTGTATGAAGACGTGGAATTGGAAGCATTATTGGATCAAGATTCGTGCCAAATGCAAGAAGAACTTGCACTTACATTGGGAGTGACTCAACAAGCAATTTCACATCGGTTGAAATCATTGGGATTGATTCAAAAACAAGGAAATTGGGTTTCATATGAACTGACGCCGAGAAACGTTGAACGCCGATTGTTCACGTGTGAAATGCTGCTTGCCAGGCATAAACGAAAGGGTTTTCTGCATCGTATAGTCACTGGTGATGAAAAATGGATCCACTATGATAATCCAAAAAGGAAGAAATCATGGGGACCACCTGGCCATGCTTCAACATCTACAGCTAAGCCAAATATTCATGGAAAAAAAGTTACTTTGTAAAACTTACAAAGTACATGCTACATTGTAAAGCGAGGTCCACTCTGCCTACCGGCGGGGTGGGTGCGGGAGGGGGGCCAAAGGCCCCCTTTGCACCCCCTCGTGTGTGTGTGTGTGTGTGTGTGTGTGCGCGCGCGCGCGTGCTTCCTGTCCGTGCATGTACTTTGGTATATTTCAAACTTTTTTTGTTAATAACTTTTTAATAAGCAACGAGCGACGATTAAATTAGAAGAAAAAGTTACTCAGAATTATGTCCTTGACAACATATATCAAGGTCAAGGTCATTGAGGCTGGGTCCCCTTTTCGCTATATTTACCTCTAATTTTATTTTATTAATTTTAAAAGGTAATTATTTACTATAACGGACCCAGCTCCAATGACGTTGACCTTGACATATGTTGTCAAGGACATAATCCTGAGTAACTTTTCCTTATAACTTAATCGGCGGTCATTGTTTATTAAAAAGTTATTAACAAATAAAGTTTGAGAAATAAACCGTAATTTTTACATGTGTTTGTAATTTCCACGTAAGAAGCGAGATCCATCCGCATCAGGACGTTGTATAACTCAAATCAAATTTTCAGAAATAGGTTTGAGTTAGGTTATACCTTCCGGAAATGGAGCCCACCCGAAGAGGGGGGCGGAACCCACTGCGTCCACGCATATACTTTCCCATTCACACAACAATTCTGGGCTGACCTCTCTTCGCATTGTAAAGTATATGCATGGACACAGTGGGTTCCGCCCCCTCCCTACGGGGGAGCTCCACTTCCGAAAAATATAACCTAACCAAAATTTCTGATTTAAAACTAAAATTTGATTCAAGTTACGTTATATAACTCAATAACCCAGTCAACGAAGGAAAAATAAAAAAAATAATTCCAAAAGTTTTGAGTATTTTATAGTTAAAAAAGAATGATATAATCCCTAAAAACTTACTTTTTTAAAAATGGTAAAAAAAGGCGCCAAGTACACGCGCTAGTTGTGAAAAACTGTTATATATATTTATAAAAAAAATTTCCTAGAAAAATAATGATATCAAAAAATTGCGCCAAATGAATAAAAATTTATGCTATAAAATTTATTTCTTTTATTATTAATTAAATAAAAACATTTTAATTGACTGTATTCCCTTGATTTGAGCTCTTATATGCTTCTAGTATTTGTTTTCCGAGAATTTTAACGCGATTCGCGTAGGTAATGACATCTTCTTCATTCTTTTGATAAATGCATCCTAGTTCTCCTTGTAATTGATAGACGTTTTTAGAAGGGCCATAAATTTGTTTTAGATACGATGTTAATTGCGTTATGTTATCAAAGTCTCGATCTTGTATAGTTCGACGCGCTTCCCCGACAATTTTGGTTCTTATGTTTTTAGTGAGTTGCGATTCGGCTCCCTTGGGTAACATGGATTTTGCTTCCTCGCATCCCTCAATAAAATAAGTTAAAGAAGAATGGTTGCCATCGAAAAAGGTTGCCATCGAAAAACTTCCACCGCGTATTTTAGAGTACCGAAGGGATTTTGAGCCATTGTTTCAGTTTCGTCTGAATCGCTCTCTGTCCCTTTATATTTGTAATTCGTAATAATTTTATTACGAGCGTTAATTAATTTGGTATCTGTAATACGCTGCGAATCGTCGGAACTTGGCTCGGACGTCTCGGTCTCAAGAGTATTATCGAATGAACTTTCCTCTATTAATGTATTTTCTAATGAGATATCTACTTGTTTGGATACGGTTTCACTGTCTTTTATTGGTTTGGATGTGTGTATTGTATTGAGTTTGGTTGTTTCTGATTTGGATGTAGATTTAAATTTATTTCTTTTTAGAGCGAGTTTATAAAGTTATTCTATTTCTTTTTTATCGCTTCCTCCTCTAGTGCTCCGACTCATTCCGGTTTTTAAAAATCGCACATGACAATCCCGGACGAGCCCCCAAAATTTCTTATGTTACGTCCAGACTCAAATAAAGGAAGTGTCAGCGGAAGGGCGTAACCTACTTACCTCTAGACAAACGCTAGACGATGCGTGTCCTAGAGTCGAACGAACAGACCAGTTAAAACAACTACTTTGTATAACAGTTTTTTTTTAGTTAAAATGTTTTTATTTAAATAATAATAAAAGAAATAAATTATATAGCACAAATTTTTATTCATTTGGCGCAATTTTTCGATATCATTATTTTTCTAGGAAATTTTTTTTATAAATACATATAACAGTTTTTAAATGTAATTAATTATGTTTATATAAATATGTCTATAATAGCTTTTAATGTGCATCGATGCGCACTAGTGCATCCAACTGAATTCATAAATTAAAAAATTGATTGAATGATATAATCATAAAAAAAAATTAATAATAAAAAGCTATATAAATTAAAAGCATGATTTGATATTGTTTAAAATGCTTAATATTTTTGTTTCAAGAATAAGAAAAAAGCAATTTATTATAAATATCTTCCATATTCACTTATATGTATTTATAAAATGTCTTAATGCGACCCGGGCACGCCAAGTTTTTATACTTTGCTTTAGTGTAAGTTTGTTTTATGCGACGTAGAGTTTATGAGAAATTTTCCTTCAATAAATATATCGCAAAACGTTAGATGTGTGTATATTATGCATTTAATTAATTATAAAATAATTCTATTTTAGCTATATGCCCTACTACTTTAATTAAATTGCGATTTATTAAATATATTTTTTCTTAATAACGGAAATAATAAAATGAAAAAATTTTATAACAAATTTTTATTCAGTTGGCATAATTTTTTAATGCGTTAGATGTGTGTATATTGTGCATTTAATTAATTATAAAATAATTCTATTTTAGCTATACGCCCTACTACTTTAATTATATTGCGATTTATTAAATATATTTTTTCTTAATAACGGAAATAATAAAATGAAAAAATTTTATAACAAATTTTTATTCAGTTGGCCAAATTTTTTGATATCATTATTTTTCTAGGAAATTAAACCAACTACTTTGTATAACAGTTTTTTTAGTTAAAATGTTTTTATCTAAATAATAATAAAAGAAATAAATTATATAGCACAAATTTTTATTCATTTGGCGCAATTTTTCGATATCATTATTTTTCTAGGAAATTTTTTTTATAAATATATATAACAGTTTTTCACAACTAGCGCGTGTGCTTGGCGCCTTTTTTTACCTTTTTTTAAAATATAGTTTAACTTGATACGAAATTTTCCTTCAATAAATATATCCCAAAACGTTAGATGTGTGTATATTATGCATTTAATTAATTATAAAATAATTCTATTTTAACTATATGCCCTACTACTTTAATTAAATTGCGATTTATTAAATATATTTTTTCTTAATAACGGAAATAATAATTTCACAACTAGCGCGTGTGCTTGGCGCCTTTTTTTACCTTTTTTTAAAATATAGTTTAACTTGATACAGCCAGCCCTCAGCGATTTCAAAACACAACAGGTGCCGAGGAACAAATATAATATGTCAAACGATAAAAACAAGTGACGCAACGGTCTTTCTAACGGTTGATAGGTACGGTCGCAAAAGTAATATACAGAGCGTATCTGAAATGATGCACTAAACTTTAGGAGCATATTTTAGAGGTCAAAATAAGACTTTTTTTCCTATGAACATGGGTCCGCAAATGAAGCCTCCTCCGAGCTACAGGCCCCTAAAGTTTGGGGAAAAAATTAAAAATTGGCTGTATTTCAGAAAAAAAGATGGCAGAAGGTTGAAATTTGGTATAGCCCAGTAAATTATGAATTAAAGTAAGCCACTAAAATGAAAAAATAAAAACGTATTTCACACATTTTCAAATTTTAGCTCGGAGGGGGGTTCATTTGCGGACCCATGTTCATAAGAAAAAAAAAGTCTTATTTTGACCTCTAGAATACGCTCCTAAAGTTTAGTGCATCATTTCAGATACATCCTGTATATATGGCGCAATCATAACATAAATAAAATGATGTAAAAATAATTATTATACCGCGACATTCCATTATCTGTCTGCAATACTTTTTTCACCAAACAAGAAGGACCACTGCACTCCTTTTTTATTAACCAACACGACAGACTTAATAAGAAATTTGACCGCTTACTGACAAAACATAGAGTTAATATTAGAGATATAAAACCGATACATTATTTTTACCGTTCTCCTACTCATCCACTTGCCTCCACTAAGGGAGGTCGTTTTCATTTCAATCCACTCAATAACCTTGGAAACACAGAGTGTCACGCAATGGAGATTGTCATTGATCCACACACGTTCAAAGATAAAGAACAATCATTCTTACACATCAATGAAAAGTGGTTTGTTAATCTGTTCTCCACCGCTTTGCCTTTGGACATACAGAGCCTTCTACAATTAGGGGATAATTTTAGTCTTCCTATCTACAATAATAACAAACTAACCACAGAATTTATAAAAAACATTGAAAGCAATCTTATTAAACTTCCTCCGTTAACACAAATGGCTATCAGAAACCGCGCAGTGAACATTATCAACAATCTCCCTAATTACTCGATCCCTAATTGTGAATTTAATACACTCTTAAAACAATTAATTTCTATTTCAAAAATTTTTTTAAAACATAACGACAATCTGATTGTCACCCGCGCGGATAAGGGAAACATTACGGTCGCCCTAGACAGGGACGTGTACTTTAGAAAGATTGAAGAATTATTGAATGATAATAACTCTTACATGGTAGTTAAAAAAGATCCGATAAATAAACTCACATCAGGTCTACGAGACTTATTAAAGAGGTGGAAAGAGTCTGAGTTCATCTCGGCCTCCAATTACAGATTTCTGCTTTGTAGCGACGGTGTGTTACCGAGAGCATATGGACTTCCTAAGATCCATAAACCTAATTGCCCTTTCCGTCTTATTGTTTCCTCCATTAATAGCCCTTTGTATAATCTAGCCTCGTTTATCCATGGCATAATGCTCAAAAGTTTTCCCGTTGCACATAGCCACATCAATAATAGTTTCAAACTAGTTAAAAAACTTTCTGACGTACGCATCAATAAGGATTTCTCTTTGATATCTTTGGATGTCACATCCTTCTTCACCAATGTTCCCATTGACCTGGTTATCGAAAGTGTCTCTTCCAGATGGAATTACATTTCTGCGAATTGTACCATATCGAAATTTGAATTTATCACAGCCGTTAGATTCATTTTAAATTCTACGTATTTCACTTTTAACGGAACTATTTATCGACAAACATTTGGCACGCCCGTGGGTTCCCCTCTCTCACCCATAATAGCAAACATAGTTTTACAGGACTTGGAAACTAGAGCTTGAAACCTTGACTTTCACACCCCCATTTTTCGTGAGGTACGTGGATGACATCGCTTTAGCAGCACCCTCCGATTTGCTCAATCATACGCTGAACATTTTCAATACCTTCCATCCATGTGTACAATTCACGATGGAGATCGGGGTGGATAATAGACTCAATTTCTTAGATATAACCATGATTTTAGTCGATAATCAACTGATTTTCGACTGGTATCATAAACCTACGTTTTCGGGGAGATATTTACACTTCCTCTCGAATTATCCTTTATGTCAGAAAAGAGGCACCGCTATGGGCTTATTCGACAGAGTAATTTTATTGTCTCACCCGACATTCCACTATAAGAATTAGAAGCTTGCTGTGGAAATTCTGTTGGATAATGGTTATCCTCTGGAGTTCGTCTCTAAAGTCTTAAATGAACGCCTTAAGACCCTATTTCATAAGATTAATTCTAATCTCGACAACACAAAACAGATGGTCAAACCGGAAAGAGTTTCTTTTTTCACGATACCGTACGTCCCTACAATATCAGAACAATTTAAGAACTTTACCAGAGACTTAAATGTCAAATTATCTTATCGAAGTCTCAATAAATAGAATAGATTCATTAAAGTTCATAAGGACTCTTGTCCAAAATCGACTCACAACAATGTGGTCTATAAAATTAATTCTGATAATTGTGATGCGTCATATGGGACAGACAAAAAGACAATTACATACTAAAATTTTAGAACATAAAAATCTGTTACGTCCAGACTCGAGGAAGGATGAGTCGACGGAAGGGCGCAACAACTATCTTTAATTTTCCCGAAATTAAACGTCTCGTGGCGTTTGGAATCGGGTCGAACGAACTGACAGGTCTGAAAAGCAGGTAAACGACTGACGCGGAGGACATCAGTCAGAAATGGAATGGAATGATTTACACTGTTAAATTTAGATTCTGACTAGTTAATACAATATAAAAATATATTTGATGAAATATATTTGAAATATATTGAAATATATTTTACATAAAATCAAAATCAATATGTATAAGTAAATAAGTGTATATGTTAAGAACGGTCAGAAATATAACATATATGGAGAAACACGACGAACCATTCCGTTATAACAGACCACAGAATAACATACAACCACGATTTCAATTGGGATAACGTTGAAATATTAGACAAAGAACCACATTTACACAAACGGTTAATTTCGGAATTTTTACATATTAAAAGGCAAAAGAATTGCCTTGAAGAATTGTCTAAATTTGCAGACGGATACTGAGTGTCTTCCTGAAACGTATCTGATTGTACTAAAAAAACTCTCGAGAATTTGATCTATGTCTAATGTCATTTTATTTTATACAACTATGTACGCTGGTTTTTCTTTTTTTGTTTTTTATTATTTTTGTTTGTTGTTGGTTTTAATTATGTCTGCGATATATCTTGTGATACATACAGGTGTGCACTGGTTTTATTTATTTGTCTCATATGTGTTTAATTTATTTTATTTTATTTAGTTCCTGCCTTTATTTGACTTATTTGATATAATTTAATTTTTTATGCATTGAAACTGCTGTTTTCTGATAATCTTGACAACAACTGCGTGCGCTATATGTAAGATTCTTAGTTATTATTGATGTTTTTACTTTTTATCATTAGACACATACTTATTTTATTTTTTCATACGACTTTTGTTTTTTGTATTCATACTTATTTTTACATCATTTTATTTATGTTATGATTGCGCCATATATATATTATTTTTGCGACCGTACCTATCAACCGTTAGAAAGACCGTTGCGTCACTTGTTTGACATATTATATTTGCTCCTCGGCACCTGTTGTGTTTTGGAATTGCTGAGGGCTGGCTGTGTCAAGTTAAACTATATTTTCCGTTAATCAATCAGTGCAATGAAGTCCGGTGGTTCTCTTACGTGTAAGTCGGTGTTGAATATTGTGTGCCGGCCCGTTCTCTCACATCAGATCGTTTTATAGAAACCGCTCCGATTATTTACAGGCTTTATCGGAAATGTATTGTTCCGGCATGTTTGTACGTTGACTGGATTCAACTTACGACCCACTAATCGAGTAGTTGACCATCCCATCGACAACAGTAATGCGCTTGAGCAGTTCATGAAAATGTGAGAGATCTCCGTTATGCGTTTTTAACATTGTGCGGCTGATCGTTTAAGAATTTGCAAAGTGATCTATTTTCAAGTTAATTTTTATTTCTAATTTGTTGCGCTAATGATGGCTAAAAGATTAGCCAAAACGTCCGCTTTACGTTTATTTATGTCACATTGAGTTGTTTTTATAATAAACTTTTATGCGCCTCTAATACTGCGCTGGGCTCTTACTGCCAATATATCCCATTTTTAATAGATTATTAATAAAAATTTAAAATCGAGAAAAACGAAACCCGCATTTATTGAAAATAGAGTAACTCATGGTAACGTCATAGACTCTCGAGAATTATTATTTTTACGAAAAGATAACATAGTATATTTCGTCGACACCCAGGGAAGACCCTTAGGTTCAGGCTCACAAAAACTTTTCGAACGAAAACAGCTTCCAAACCTAGAATCTCTTGTTCTAGGAAAGGTCAAGGCCATAAAACATAAAAACCATTATCATGTGGCTTTACCTGTCAACAAAGAACAACGAAAAGGCCCTACGGCTACTCTTAATCAAATTGTTAAAATCTTAACAGACTTACGAAAAATAACCAAAAATTTAAAATTAGAAACATTTAGTATTGCAAAAACCGAATTTATTAATAACGTTCCATGGAATGATGTTAAATCATGTATACAATCAATATTCACCGACGCTCCTACTAAAGTTATTATTTGCCACGGACTAATTAAATATCCACCGAAAGATTTACGTTCTGTTATAATCAGTGAAATGCATTGCTTACCAACGGGAGGACACCGGGGAATCACAAAAACTTATAACCGAATAAAACATAAATATTACTGGGAAAACTTGAAAGCAGATGTTCAACGGTATATACAGCAATGTTTACAATGTCAATTGAAAAAACTTGTCCGAATAAAAACGAAACAACCAATGATAATCACACACACAGAAAAATATTATTCTATTGCTAAGTAAAATGATTCCAGGATCTTCTTTCGATAAAGTAGCCATGGATATTGTAGGCCCTTTACCTAAAACTGAAAGGAGAAACGAATATATTCTAACATTACAAGATCAACTAACTAAATTTTGCATGGGAATTACCGAATCAAACTTTCGAAACCATCGCAGAAGCTTTTGTAGATCGATTTATTTGCGTACTTGGAGCACCAAAAGCAATATTAACGGATCAAGGCAGAAATTTCCTTAGCGATCTAATAAAGAAAATTGCAAAATTATTTAAAATTCGCAAATTTCGCACAACAGCCTTCCATCCTCAATCAAACGGATCATTAGAAAGATCACATCACGCATTAGGCGAATATTTAAAACAATACGCGAATGAACAAAAACAATGGGATAGATGGATCAGCCTTGCCATGTTTAATTATAATACGAACGTACATGAAGCAACAAAACACACTCCATATGAGCTGGTTTTTGGAAAGATAGCACGTGTTCCATCGAACGAACTTCTACCTCCTGGGGATAAATTAGCAAATTACGACGAATATTTAATAAATCTTGTAACTCAACTTCACGCAATTCAGAGAAATGCACGCGATAACGTTATTCAAGCTAAAATTAAATCAAAAAATTATTACGATAGAAAAATCAACCCACAAACCTTTAAACCGGGAGATCAAGTATTTTTATTAAAAGGTCCAAAACCGGGTAAACTCGGAGATCAATATACTGAGCCTCACGAAGTTCTAGAAATTTTTAATAAAAATAACGTCAAAATTAGAATAAAGAAAAATAGCCGAATTGTACATCCTAACCGCTTACGATTATTTAAAATTCGTAAATTTCGCACAACAGCCTTCCATCCTCAATCAAACGGATCATTAGAAAGATCACATCACGCATTAGGCGAATATTTAAAACAATACGCGAATGAACAAAAACAATGGGATAGATGGATTAGCCTTGCCATGTTTAATTATAATACGAGCGTACATGAAGCAACAAAGCATACTCCATATGAGCTGGTTTTTGGAAAGATAGCATGTGTTCCATCAAACGAACTTGTACCTCCTGGGGATAAATTAGCAAATTATGATGAATATTTAATAAATCTTGTCACTCAACTTCACGCAATTCAGGGAAATGCACGCGATAACGTTATTCAAGCCAAAATTAAATCAAAAGATTATTACGATAGAAAAATCAACCCACAAATCTTTAAACCAGGAGTATTTTTATTAAAATCAAGTATTTTTATTAAAAGGTCCCAAACCAGATAAATTCGGAGATCAATATACTGGGCCTCACAAAGTTCTAGAAATTCATATATCAAACCTACCGATAAGGAATAATTATCAAAGAAATAATTATGTAAACTTTCAGATGGACCACAACATTAAGCGACTAATTGCGATACTGGTAGCGCTAATAAAATTTTATCAAACTCTTGGAATAATAGGGTACGACTGTGGATCTTGTTCAGCAAATCTAACGACATTATCTTTATTAACTATCGAAGAGTGTGACATTCCACCGCAAAATGTTAAACGCGAACAAGTATATATACAATTACTCCAAATTAACGAATTCGAATCTGTGAAAGTAATACAGTGTAAAGTTGAAATCGACCGATTAATTAAAAAATGTGGAATGTTCTCTCACACCATGGATGCATATAACGGAAAATATTCATACATAGAAGAAATACCCCGCGATATAGGATACTAGATTGGGATCTAGTACCTACTGATACTTGCAAACTTTATAATTTCGGAACATTATTCGAGGGGTACGCATACAAAATAGTCGATAAAGATAAAGATCATCCGCAAACAGTTTACTCTTTAACCACACAAGACACAGTACTCGCACTGACTAGCAAAGGAAAATACAATACATGTGGATATTCATTAATAACAACAGAGCATCCTAAACTACTAATTTTCGAGACTGTTCGCGGTACCACTGTATTTAAAAAGCAATCTGGAATCTCAAATCTCGACATTTTTATCTATATGAATTCTAAATTCGTATATGTAGAGAAACACGTCCGCATTCAAATAAACGAACTTTATAGAAATTTAGAAAAATGTAATTTAGAAAAACGAATGTTGCATAACGCATTAGCAATAGCTCAAGCACCTGATATTTTCGCATATCATCTAATGAAAGGACCTGGATATATGGCTCTTTTAGCAGGGGAAGTAATTCACATAGTCAAATGCGTACCAGTAGATGTAAAACTCGCAAGAACAAAAGAATGTTACGACCAATTACCAGTGATCCGAGAAAATCGAACACATTTCTTAACGCCTCAGACTCATATATTATTACAACATGGAACACAAACTGCATGCAAATCATTTGCACCTGCCATGTACCTCTTAGGAGATTCATGGTACAAATTTATATCTAATTCGGTAGATACTTTACCACCAACCATTATAAAACCATTAACCAAGCCTACTTGAAAGTACATCAACCCAGGGTCACTAGCCACTAGTGACAGCATATATTCTGAAGGAGTGTTAAGAGATCTTAGAAATCATATAATGTTTCCGGCCGAGCGACCATCAGTATTCAACACCGTAGCAAGAGGAGTAATAGGAAGATCCACCTCTCTACAGGGGGATCCCATTTCCAATTTATTGGATGAAGTAGCAATGGAAAAAATAGCCGCTTCCGCTTGGAAAAAATTCTGGAATAAGTTCCTATTTTTCGGCAATATCAGCGCTGGACTACTCGGCATATATCTAATTGCAAGAGTTTCCAAGTTAATATTAGACACAATTGTGCATGGATATGCCTTATATACCGTGTACGGATGGTCAATATATTTACTTGGAGCGATCTGGGATTCTCTTACAAATCTTTTATTACATCTGGGAAGACTGAGGCGATCCGAAAGACCACAGCCGAGTCCACCACCACCACCGCCAAGCGCACCGCAGGAAGACAATAAAGCAATAAAACTCACCAAACAAGAAACCGATAACACCATGGAAATGAATGCGGTATATCCTCTGCTGCGACCGGAAGAAAACTTTATCTATACGTTAGAGATAAGAGAATAAAATAGAATTTAAAAAAAAAGAAAGAATGATTTTTTTTTATTTTTTGTTTCAATAATAATAATAATAATAAAATAATAAGAATAATAATTTAAAAAAAATACAATAAGAAGAAGAGAGAAGAAAATATTCAATCTTCTCCCCTCTTCCTCTCCATCAACCTTAACCAGTGGGCCCCTCTTAAAATTTGTCCAATTACATCAAACAAGTCTTACCTATTTTTAGAAAATGGAAATCAAGAACATCAACACCCCCGAGTTAACCCGCGGACGATTGGAAGTACGGATAACTCGCGCAGAGTCCCCATTACTCTTCTGGGTCCAATTGAAAAACGGAGAGAAAGACCTGGTAGAGCTCATCGAAGAGCTCAACTTCCGGATGGACCGACGAAGTCACTACCTCCACTGTTGGCCCGAAGACTTGAGGGAAGATGAACCGTGCGCCATTCAAATAAAAAACATCTGGCAACGCGGTCTCATTATAAGAGTAAACACAGCGACGTCCATGGTGAAAATATCTCTGCGGGACTGGGGCATGGCAGTCTGGAAACCGATGGGCCAAGTATACTTTCTGGAGGACAGATTCCGGGAATTGCCATGGCAGAGCATCAAATGCGGCTTGGCGCACACGGGCCCCGTAGTAAGAAGAGCTACGGAATGGCCCGAAAAAACGCGA
>NW_021853385.1:35072-72688 GCF_003651465.1 Formica exsecta
ACGACATGTATCATTAATCATCAAAAAACTTGAAAATATCATTCACAAACAATCTCACTTTGATATCGTGCGATACCATTCAAGTAAATGATTAGTCAAAAGATCCGTTGTGCCGTCCAAAAATACGTCATTCAAAATTCAATATTGCACACGCGATATATAAATACCGCGGAATATATAAATGCATTATATTAATAAACGATCGATATATCACGGGGCTTTTCATTATGTGAATTATTTTACCCTGGTTTGTATATTACTCAAAATTTTTGATATGAAAATGATGGGTTAATTACATTTGAAAACAAGCGAAAAATTCAAATTACAGCGCGAGGCAAAATATATTCGAGGTATATTTAAAGAAGTCATTATATGCCCGTAAACATTTTACAATTACTAACAAATTAACTTATTTGTTTTATCATAACAAAACAATTTATAATTTCCATCTCATGTCGTTCCGAGATTCTTCTTCCAAATATATTACGCGAAATATTGCTTCGATAAATAGCTGTCGTCGCAATGTTCATACGAATCACGCTAACTAATAACCAATAATTGTAATTATTACGCATTTGACGTCTTCCAGTACTTCTCACGATCGTGTCTCGAAAAATACTACGATAATATGTCGCTACCAATTTATTTTTCTAAAATATGGACGAGAAGAAAATGAAGCATTAGGGAAGGGTAATTATTATTTTATTTCTCAATATTTAAAACGATAATTATTTCTTTAATTTATTTAGATATGAATATATACCGCGTTTAAAATTTTTCACCGATTTAAGCATTATTTGCCTATAATTATCGGGAGTAATATACGATTACCGGATCGAATAATACAAGTAAAGGAAAACCGATGATATATCGACCGTTAATTAATAATTTATTTCGCGGGATTTATTATGTATCTCGCATGCAATATCGTGAATTTCGATTATATATATTTCGGGACGGTACATTGCCTCTCAACTAGCCATTAACTCGACTCGCGTAATATCGCGCGATATCAAAGTGAAGTCGCCAATGCCATTTACGGTCATTAACAAAACGTTTGCGTTTACGAGGCTGATCGAACAGCGTCGCGATATGTTCAATTATAATAAGTACATTAATCCTGCATTTTAATATTTTTTTTCCTGCGTTATTAATCCTACATTTTAATATTTATCAATCGCGCATAATAAATTTGGCGTTTCTATAATCCATCGTTGCAATTTGTCAAAACGCATATCCCGCAAAATTTATTCAAAATTAGTCGTGCAAACAGTCGACAAACTTAACTATATCTTTGAATATTGCACAATCCTTGAATATTTATGTTTAATTCGTATTCCAAACTTTATAATACCAGGTGAGTAATTGTAAAACGAAAGTGTATATTATCTGTTAAATGTCACCGCAGCAAGTGACGCGTGAATTTGAATAGCAAAATTTTCGAGCGCCATAATTTTCACGTTGTTCTCTCATCAATGAAATAAAGTGCGTGTCGCGCACGATGATTATACATTGGAAGCGCCCTGTAAAGTGTCACGCGATCGTCGTATTCCACCAATTAGTGCGCCCGTGATCGTAATTAACCGTGTTTTCGTGAGTGTCATGCAAAAGTGTCATAAAAGGGCAGCAAAGGAGAAGCAAGAGGGGAAAGAGAGGCATTGGGCGACAGCGAGGAGTAACTGTGAGATGAGTAATTTACAATTTATTTAATTTATTTTATTTGTTATTTTTTAAATTAAACGTCTCTTTCCACAGTAAGTGATCAATTTTATATTAATGCATAAATATAGTGTGTGTGTATATATAAATATAAAATATTCTCCGTGTATCTCTTACATATTTTCTAATTTATATAAAAAAAAAATCTGTCTTCTTTAAAAGTATCTTTCCAATTAACTTTATTTATTGTTAAATTCTCTTGCTCGCATCACAAAAAAAGAAGAGATAGAACTTACATTAAAGATATCGCTCACAACAGAGGTATAATCTGGAATCGAACGTTAGTTATTTTAGCGAGTTCAAACGCTCCAAGTTTTTCCAATTAATCTCAGTCCAGTCAGAAGGAAAGCGTTTGTGTTTTATTAACGACAAATAAACCGACGTTTTGATCCAAGGGTCTCTGATCGCAGTTCGAAATAATTGAAATTTAAGACGCGAAACGAGCGTACGAGCGGTGACTCTTCCTCGTCGTTGCCTCGACTCGATTCGATCCAATTAAGCGCGGCCCCGAGGGTCCCACGGAGTGCTGTCGGGAACTTCGATTCTCTTTTCGCCCTACTCTCTTCCCTCCTCTTTCTTTCCTTCTTCAGTCACTCCTGTCTTCCTGGAGACCTTTACTGTGTTAAAGAGGCGACATTCGAGTGCGAGCAAAAACTGGTCGAGACAACGAAACACGCTCCCATCTTTCCTGCGCGCGATATTCGTTACCTTAATTACATTCGGAACGTAAACCGCGTAATCAAAAAGGACGGCTTTACCTGCTCGCGAAGAACATTTTTCGACACGAAAAACGAAGTTTCGCGAAGCGACGCCTGATAAATTCGGTCTCGTACCTTTGTAAGATTTCACGTCGTTATATTTCTTATCATCGAAGATACTTCATTATGCGTTTGACACTCTACAAAATGTTTTTCATCGACCGTGTTTATTACGATAGAATAAATTTTATTAACAATCGATATAATTTTTATAATTTATGACACAATCAAATTATTTTGTCCAATTTTATTTTAATTTTTTATTTCTATTTTTTTGATAAAATTAGTCATTAATATTTTTCGAAATATACATTCGTCTTGTTTGACATTTGCTCGTAAAAAAGTGATACGATTAATCGCGAGATTAATCATCGTATAGTTAAGGATCTCGGTATTAATATGAGCAATAAAGATGAGTCATCATCAATGTTTCCAAGATTCTCTTCCGCCTTATTCTTGTTTCAATCTTGAGGTCGACATTTAGTTTTCGAAGGAACAAACGGGCAAACGCGAACTACAAGTAACGTCACCTCCATTAATCTTCCTCCTGCTCGGATTAGATTTAACCTAAGGGATTCTCACGATCTTGTCTCGACCGAAATTACGATCGCGACCTCTTCGTGACTCTGCATCATGAAAGCTGATTCATCTCGAAGGGGAACAATCCGGAATAATTGAAAATAGAACACATAAAATATTTAATAAATCAAATAATTTATGTACCAACTCTATGGAATCTATTATTACATTAAATCTATATTGAAATAGTACTTGTTGGTAACAGCAACCAAGATTGTATAATGATTAATTAATTACGTAATACTTCTTTTTCCTTTCTCTCGAGGCGAAACGTGATTATGCGTTTGCGCCAATTGCAGAGCAATGCTATTGACGCGCATGTTTCGAGCCGCGAGCTTGAAGATAGGCAACGAACAATAATCCGACAAAGAATAATGGATAGCAATGAGGTATTGTCCCGTGTCGCTTTCAACGAGTCCAATTAAAGCGCGTCCTTCCGTCGGCTTAAAGTCAGAGACGCGGTGGAGTTTTTTCACCGGCAACGAGTGGGATGGAGAATTGTGTAACCCTAGGTTTCAATAATAAAAGTCTCGTTACGTTTTGCGTTTACGCTCGCTATAAATTATCACGTTTCCCGTCCGAATGTTTTTTTTTGTCCGATAGCGATTGCGCGTCGCGGAATAATTAAAGCATAACGAATTGACAATGTGGTAAAATTCGTATTGATTTTCCCGCGACCTTTTCTGTTCCCAACAATATATCATATTTACCGATATTATATTAGGTCTACCGGAAAGTTCTGTCCGTTTTTG
Organism: Formica exsecta; assembly: GCF_003651465.1. Lineage (NCBI taxonomy): Eukaryota > Metazoa > Arthropoda > Insecta > Hymenoptera > Formicidae > Formica > Formica exsecta. The sequence continues at coordinate 38,881 of NW_021853385.1, forward strand.
GAATAAAACAAAATACAAATTTTTATTACCGTCAATAAACTTTATTAAATAATGTAATTGCCATTATTATTAATGATTTCTTGCCAGCGTGAGGGCAATTTGTATATCCCTTTTTCGAAAAATGTTTTATCTTTTGATGCGAAAAATTGAACCAGTGCTTGTTTGATATCTTCTTCATTTTTTAATTTTTTGCCCCTCAAAAAATTTTGTAAGGACAAAAACAAGTGATAGTCGGTGGGTGCTAAGTCCGGGGAATATGGTGGATGCGACAGAATTTTCCAGCCTAGTTCTGCAATTTTTTGACGAGTATCCAAAGCAGCATGTGGCCTGGCATTATCATGATGCAGTATGATGTTCTTCCTATTGTACATCGCCGGCCTCTTTTCTTGGACTGCTGTATTTAAATTATCCAGTTGCTGACAATACTTCTCCGAATAATGGCAATTACATTATTTAATAAAGTTTATTGACGGTAATAAAAATTTGTATTTTGTTTTATTCCAAAAACGGACAGAACTTTCCGGTAGACCTGATATATATACAATAAGAAAAAGAGAGACGAAAATATTCAATCACTAAACGTCTTCTCCTCTCTTCCTCTCCATCAACCTAAACCAGTGGGCCCCTCTTAAAACCTTTCCAATTATATCAAACTAGTCTTACCTATTTTTAGAAAATGGAAATCAAGAACATCAACACCCACGAGTTAACCCGCGGACGATTGGAAGTACGGATAACTCGCGCAGAGTCCCCATTACTCTTCTGGGTCCAATTGAAAAACGGAGAGAAAGACCTGGTAGAGCTCATCGAAGAGCTCAACTTCCGGATGGACCGACGAAGCCACTACCTCCACTGTTGGCCCGAAGACTTGAGAGAAGATGAACCATGCGCCATTCAAATAAAAACATCTGGCAACGCGGTCTCATTATAAAAGTGAACACAGCGACGTCCATGGTGAAAATCTCTCTGCGGGACTGGGGCCTATCAGTCTGGAGGCCAATGGGACAGGTATACTTCCTGGAAGACCGATTCCGAGAATTGCCATGGCAGAGCATCAAATACGGCTTGGCGCACACGGGTCCCGTAGTAAGAAGAGCTACGGAATGGCCCGAAAAAACGCGGCTGCTGTGTAAGATTCTCGGAGATAAAATTAATAATTAATTCTTCCCTAATTATTTATTTCTTTTTATATTTTATGTATACTGTTTTTTACACTAAAAGATAGTATTAGAATCATGTATAAAATATAATAATTAACTAAAAATGTAAAAGAAGGACGAAGGAAAAAAGGAAGGGGTTTGAGTGGTCGCCTTCTCTTTCCTCCTTCTTAATAAACAAATCAGCATGCACGAAACCACATACAATTTACGATACTTTAGTTAACTGCGAAAGGAAAAAATCTATTTCCTTTTTCTGCAAATGTCGGGTTCTCCCCAACATTTGTCTAAAGCCGGTGGTGTTACGTCCTGGCGACTCCACGATTCCTTCCTTCCGCGAAGTTATTAATAAAATTCCTTCTAACGAAATATCTGACAAGTACAACTAAATCAATAATGATGAAACTCCTGTAACGAAATATTCAGTAAATACAGCTGCAATAATATTGATAAAAATAATCATAAGAAGTAAGACTTTTTCTAATCAGGTCACGTGCGCAAGGGAAATCTAATGCTCAAGGGACTCTGAACTGATATTGAGATCACCAATCGACGATCACCACGGGTGAAAATTCGAAAAGTAGGAGAAACACCCCGCCTAATGAGGACACTAGCACAATTTTTAATTCGTTAAGGTGAAGAATCCCCACTTCTGCGGAATTTCAATTCGTTGAAGTTTTGGAGATTCCCACTCTTAGAAATTAGAATACACCCCGAAAAGAGAGTTATAAAAAGAGGACTCGAAGGGACACATACTTACTTACGTACTTGCTCTTCAGCTTCGACATAGTCTTATTAAGTGCCATGGCACCGTGGTACGCAAATTAGAATTAATAGTGCTATACGGGAGCGTCCCGTTTGACCACGTTGATATTGACCACGGTCCCGATTGACCACGTTGATATTTACCACGTTGCAATTAACCACGTTGATATTGATCACGTTGACATTGATCTCGGTCCCATTTGATCACGTTGATATTTACCATAGACTTCTTAATGCGAAGTGAAGTTCTACATGAGTTTAAAACTTTCCTCGCAAAGCGAGGTTCAAGGCAAACCTATGTGTCTAGTTTTTTGATAGTGGAGCCCCCCCGCATGGAGGGCGGAACGCATTGCCTCTACGCATACACTTTTTATTGCGAAGTGAAATTCCACATGGGTTTAAAACTTTCCACGTAAAGCGTGGTTCAACCCAGGTTAATTGCAACCCAGGTTAATTGCAACGTGGTAAATATTAATGTGGTCAATCGGGACCGTGGTCAATATCAACGTGGTCAATTGAGACCGTGGTCAATTGTAACGTGGTCAATATCAACGTGGTCAATCGGGACCGTGGTCAATATCAACGTAATCAATCTCAACGTGGTCAATCGGGACCGTGGTCAATATCAACGTAGTCAATCGGGACCGTGGCCAATTGTGTAACGTGGTAAATATCAATGTGGTCAATCGGGACCGTGGTCAATATCAACGTAGTCAATCTCAACGTGTTCAAACGAGACCGTGGTGAATATCAACGTGGTCAATCTCAACGTGGTCAATCGGGACCGTGGTCAATATCAACGTGGTCAATCGGGACCGTGGTCAATGTCAACGTTAATTCTAATTTGCGTACCACGGTGCCATGGCACTTAATAAGACTATGTCGAAGCTGAAGAGCAAGTACGTAAGTACAATATCAACGTGGTCAATCGGGACCGTGGTCAATGTCAACGTGGTCAATCGAGTCCGTGGTCAATTTGAACCGTGATCAATCGGGACCGTGGTCAATGTCAACGTGGTCAATATCAACGTGGTCAATCGAGTCCGTGGTCAATTTGAACCGTGGTCAATCGGGACCGTGATCAATCGGAACCGTGGTAAATATCAACGTGGTCATTCGGGACTGTGGTCAATCGGGACCGTGGTCAATCGGGACCGTGGTCAATCGGGACCGTGGTCAATATCAACGTGGTCAAACGGGACGCTCCCATATAGCACTATTAATTCTAATTTGCGTACCACGGTGCCATGGCACTTAATAAGACTATGTCGAAGCTGAAGAGCAAGTACGTAAGTAAGTATGTGTCCCTTCGTCAATATCAACGTGATCAATATCAACGTGGTCAATCGCAACGTGGTCAATCTCAACGTGGTCAATTGAGACCGTGGTCAATATTAACGTGGTCAAACTGGTGCCACTCGTGCTATACCAGTGTCCTCATCCGGCATTATCGTTGGTCAACCGCAACCAGAGCGACTCGCAAGGCACGAAGCCAGTCTAATAATAAAACCTACACCTTCCATCTACGAAATAAAAAGTAAGTCACACTCATCCATTTCATTTATACTATTAACCTTCGCGATAAATAAACGTTATTACATTACATTACATTCACATTAGTTTCGTAGTGAAAATCAGATCCGGTACTACTCATACCCTACCATCCAGCCGAATAGTCGTTTGCAGGAGTCGGAGGATTCGAGCGCCTGTAATATGCAAATTTTACGCTACACACCTTAAAAAAACATCACACGCACCCGCCGAACCTACTCTCCCTTCTTCGCTAAATTACTCCTCCCCCAGCTACTCCCCATCTACTTCCCCGAGCATACCACTCCAGCCACCGAACCTCCGCTTTCTCCACGCTCCTTCCCCTCCCTGTCCACAATCCACCTGAACAATTCACCCCCTTCTTCCCCGCAGTTTTCGGAATCAGACGATTTCGAAAAAACTATAGAAAAGTTCTGCAACGAACTACCCGATCTAGAGTCCGATTCATCCTACCAGGATTAAATTAAACCGAAATATCTCCCTTCATTCTCTTTCTCCATGATTCCATATTTCCTTTCTCACTCACACACGCACACATGTTTTTTTTTTAGTTAATTAAATCTTCATATTGTATTAATCTCTGACCAAAAAAGAACCGCCGAGCGAACTTCCGAAAAACAGTGTAATAGCGACCCGAATTGTCGTTTACCTGATTTTTGGACCGTCAAGTTTGTTCGATCCGATTTTAACATAACCTCAAGACGTTTAACTTTGAGATAATAAAAGATAGTTGTTGCGCCCTTCCGTCGACTCATCCTTCCCCGAGTCTGGACGTAACACGACCATGCGAGACAAATCATATAATTGACAACCGAAGCGATTACGATGTATGTAATAACAATAATGAATATAAACAAGAAAATCCGAGCGAGCAAACTGCTGTACAGCAGAAATTACAAAAACCCAGTCCCCAGGAAAACCTGGAGGAAGATACCGGTAAAGAATACGAAGAAAAAATAAACCGATCTAAGCTTCTCCCGTCACAAGAAGACACATACGCAGTGCTCAAAATTCGAGATGGTATAAACGCCCAAAAAGTTGTCACTCGGGAAGAAAGAAACGAAACAGCTAAAAACGAAGAAGAAATAAAAGAAACTGTGGATTTTTTCGTAAAACCACATATTTCCGACAGAGCATTTTTCTTCGTATTTCATCCAAAACAACCGATTGACAATAATTCTCTTTCATTTTCTGCCGAGAAAGTATTTAAACGAAAAGATGGCTCTTAGGGGTACTGGCTTTCTTATAAGTCGAATGGAGTCGTTTACTATATGATCTGTTTAGCGTACGGTAAAGAGGGGGAGAATAATAAGTTTGTGAAAGGGATGAGCGATTGAAAACACATTCATCAAAGAATACAAGAACACGAAAATAGCAGCTGCCACAATAAATTGTGCTGAGGCTCATCTTTTGAGTTTGAAAAACAGAAATGTCCAACAACTATTATTTTCTGATGAAGAGAAGAAACGTCGAGACCAGATTCATAATAATCGACAGATCGTTAATAGAGTAGTCGAAATAATTAGATTCATTGGAAAACAAGGATTGAGTTATCGAGGTAGTACAGCCGAAGCTGCATACGATTTGAATAATCCATTCATAAATCACGGAAACTTTTTGGAACTTTTTATTCTCCTCGACAAGTATGATCCTTTGTTAAGCGCCCATTTAAAATCTGTGCAGAAAGACAGTTCGATAGCGCATCGAGTAGGTAGCAAGGGTCGAGGCAGTTTGCTGACATTTATATCAAAAGCACAGTAAATAACGTGATAAAAACAATCGCTACACTAATAAAAAAACTATAGCTGATAAAATTCGAGAATCTGGTATGTTTTCCGTACAACTAGATACGACCCAAGATATAACAACTAAGGACCAATGTTCGGTTGTAATTCGATATGTGGGCAAATTTGTCGGCCCTCAAGAAAGACTGTTAGCAGTAGTCAACTCCACAGACGCAACAGGCAAAAGTTTTCTCGAGCTCTTGACAAAGGTTCTTATCGATAATGATTTGGATATAAACCAATGTATCGGTAATGCGACTGATGGTGCAGCAAACATGCAGGGCGTATATAAGGGTTTTTCCGCTTGGCTATCCCGCGAGTCACCTGTAGCGGGAGTCTGTAACTCCTTAACGATGAATATCGATATCTTTAGCTATCGATAACTGTCGCTTGCGCGACCGACGACCGTAATTGTGGGTGATTCTGTAACGTAACCTTAACGATTGTAATCGATGCAGAAATCGTTACAGACGTATCGAAATAATTCGATAGATGTGCAATGTTGTCAGATTTTGAACAGTTAAAATCTAGTAACTTTTGAGGGAATTTATGAACGAGAACATAAAAGTGAACCTTGTGAATAAATTTCTTTCAGATAAATCTATAATTTTTATATTCATAGTCTATTCAGTTTGAATACATTATAAGTTTGAAGAAATTCACTTCCGTTACAGCCTTGGTCGAGTACGGACGCGTTTTGACACGTTACGCGTGTGTCCTTTGTTTGGACCTTATTTTTTGAACTTTCTCCTCTTCTAAAAGAATTTTTGTTATTGTTAACGCCTTTGTATTCTCATTTAACGCCACTTCTGTATACATTATACGCTAGATTCTGGCCGTATTGACCTTCGTTCGAGGGCAGGAGCCATTCAAGCAAAGAAGAAGAAAAAGAAGAAGTTTGAAGAAATTATAAGAAAGTGTAAAACAACGGACAATAATTATTCAATTTCATTAATTAAAAAATGTCATAAATAATGTATAAGTATGTATTGTGATAAATATCAAATATATATATACAGGGTGAGTTTTTTAACTTGAAACTGTAAAATATCTCGGAAAGTAAGCTTTATCGAAAAAAATGTTTCAAACAAAAGTTGTAGGGTTCGGAGGGGGCCACATGATAAAAATATGGATTTGACCTTAAGTGACCTTTTCAAGGTGAGATCAATGTGATCGACGTTTCCTTAAACGGAACCCTCCTTTTTTTATTACATATTCTTGTAGCTTATCTCGAGAGCTTTTCAAAACACTATAATAAAGTAATTATACGCGTTTATTTAAGTGTTTGTGTTAACTAACATTGTGCATTAACGATTTATCGCGTTCTGTTCTAAAATATACAACATTGCTCCTGTACGCATTATTCCTCTGTTTTAAACGATTCCTTTTCCGAAAGCCATTCTCCTGACAAACTCCAAATTGACTCGCTGTCTTACAATATATATATATATGATAAAATGTAATGAAAGATGACTTTTACTTCACAGCAAAAAAACAAGAACTGCAAGGGCATCACAGTTGCAGTTGTCGAAAATGGTAGACTATTTTTATTTGAACAAGGATGTCGCGGAAGGAAAATTTCATGCTCTACATGGAAAAGAAGAACCTCAGAAAAAGTGGACAGAATTAGCAAACAAATTAAATTTCTTTCAAGGAGCGACAAAAACGGTTGAACAATGGCAAGTGGTATGAACAATTTTAGGCACATATATTTAGTATAAGCATAGAATCTTGCAAGTTCTATATAATAACATGTGGGCTTATTTATATATTTAAGGTTTGGAGGAACTTTAAAAGTCGCACTTCTCTAAAAGCAAAAGATTTGCGAAAGGCAAAGGGGTTAACGGGGAATAAAGCTATCGCACAACCTGAACTGACGGAACTTGAGCTACGTGTAATTGGAATAATAGGAGCCGAGTATGTCGAAGGAAGTAAATATTGGGCAGACAGTATCCCTGATGAGGAGGTAATTTTCATAAATCTTTAAAGTGATATACGAGGTTTGATCAAAAAATACGCGGAATTTTTGAATTTTGCGGGCTGTATAAGTCCAATTGTCAATTTTGGGCATGAGACGTGTGGCAGCAAAATTTGTTCCGAAATTGTCGAATTTCGACCAAAAGCAGTGCCGAATGGACATTGCTCAGTGGAAGTTGCTGAATGAAGTCATCGACGATCCAGAACTGCTCAAACGAGTCATAACTGGTGATGAAACATGGGTGTACGGATATGACGTCGAAACTAAAGCCCAATCGTCTCAATGGAAGCTTTCTGAAGAGCCAAGACCGAAAAAAGCTCGTCAAGTTCGATCGAATGTAAAGGTTCTGCTCACTGTTCTCTTCGATTTCAACGGCATAGTGTACCATGAGTTCTTGCTACCAAGTCGTACGGTCAATAAGAAGTACTACCTAGAAGTTCTACGCCGTTTGCGTGAAGCGATAAAAAAAAACGCCCGGATTTGTGGCGAAATAACTCATGGCAATTGCACCATGATAATGCACCTGCTCACACTTCACTGCTTGTTCGTGAATTTTTGGCCAAATACAACACCGTTATGATGCCTCAGCCTCCGTATTCGCCGGACATGGCCCCCTGCGACTTTTTCCTATTCCCGAAGATAAAAAAAAACCATGAAAGGACGACGTTTTGCCAACATTGAGGAGATAAAGACAGAATCGCTAAAGGAGCTAAACGCCATGCCGAAAATTGCGTTTCAGAAGTGCTTCAAAGATTGGAAAAAGCGCTGGCACAAGTGTATTATATCTAATGGGGACTACTTTGAAGGGGATAAAATTAATATTGATGAATAAATAAAGATTTTTTGAGAAAAACGAAAATTCCGCGTATTTTTTGATCAAACCTCGTATGTGTCACAACATATTTTATTCAATGGAAGTAGCTTTTTATAAATGTACTTATTGTCCGTGCATATAGAATTTACTGGAAGAACTTGAACGTGGAAACAATTCAGTTTTGTCAGCGACTCCACAAGTGATAAACGTTTGCACAAATATATCACATGAAATTTCTCAAGACTCGCAATATTTAAATGGTGAGAAACCCAATTATATTGTATATACGTAATTACTGTCAACGCAGGTAATTTTCAACACCAACATATTCAAAGTGCGATATATTCTTTTGTTTTGCAGCTAATTCCGTAGATAACAACGACAATGATTTAATTCTCAATGATGATCGTTCACTAGATAACTTTTTATTAGAACATTCTGAGAAAGATGTTACTCAAACTAATGTTAATCTCGCTAATTGCGAATCAAGAAAGGCTACAAAGGCTATCGCATCTTGTAGGACAAATAGAAATACCCCGTACTTAGCATCAACGTCAGCAGAAACAAGTGGTCCTTCACAAAATTTTCGGTAATTGTTTCGAATAAGGCCTTTTCTGAATTTTGAGAAATATGATCGGATCTCTCAGTAAAACTCTTTGTTGTGACCCCAACAGTGATAATCAGTCGGGGGAGCCCGACCCCCGGGAGCATCACCCCCTCCCCCAAAAAACGAAAAACTCCAAAAATTACCCAAAATTAGATAATTACCTATTTCTTACCTATTAGCGCCCGCTTCATCGAGAAGAGGTAAAACTAAAATCTTACTCTGTAAATTATAATTTTTATAAATTTTTTAAAATGTTCTTGCATGTTTATGATAATTTTTCACAACGATAGCTGTACATAATATTTAGAAACATATTTGACATCTTAATTATTTATTGTAGTTAATCGTGTTAAATCGTCTGAACAACTATCATATATTCATCAAGGGAGTACTTTCAGTCCATTGCTCAGAAGCAGGCTAATGCTGAATTTGTAAGACAAAATTTTCAATTGTAAAAAATGTATGATTTTTTAAAAACAAATCATGTAGATAATTCATGAAATATATTCGAATGTTTGCAGATACATGCTGAAGCTGCCAAAGTTCAAGCAGAGGCATCTAGAATGAACGCGCTTGCAATGACTGAAATTGCACATGCCATACAAAAGTTGGCAGATACTGCTGCTGTACAGGCCGTTAATGATAGTGAACGAATACGAGTTTTTGAGAAACTCGCAACAATAATGAAAAACCTGTTGCCTACTTATCTTAACGAATAATCTCTGTGATATCATATAGTTAATAATTTAATGTGATTCCAAATGTGATTGGCCTTACCGTACATTGTATTTTTATAACTATAACCTAATATATAGTACCTATAATATTAGAAACCAAGTATAATATATTGATATGTTTATTTATAGTAGATTTTAGTTTTTATATTCAAACGTGCAATTGGTTGATTATATGCTGATACTAAATATACCTTTAAACTCAGTAAAATTGTTTAGCGATTATTTATTTATTCTGCCCGTTTTTCATAACAATAAAATGGATCAAAATAAATTAATAACTCAATTATAATAAAAAAAATATTTTATATTTATACCTCATTCTATTTACAATTTATTTACTATTGAAGAATCATTTCATACAATTTGCCATATTACAAAATTTTATAAACATTTTCATATTATCGAATGTATAAAATGGTTATTTTTAAATTTACATTCTACATTATACAATTTCATCTGGTAAATCTTTCTGCTTAAACGATCTTGGACGTGTAATAGCAAGAGGTCCACGAACATTATTATCCGGATTAATATCATGAGCATCACCACAATTTTCGTTATAATCGCCATGATCAATTTCATCGAACAGATCATCATCAAATATACCGTGAGCATTCCGCATATTATGGAGGACTGCGCAAGCGTTGACAATTCTTCCAGCGAAGCCAGGCTTATACTGCAAGACTCTATGTCGAGAAAGACATCTCCAGGTAGATTTCAATACACCAAACGTTCAACACAATTTCTTGCGCTACATAACGCTTCGTTATATGCGAAACGTGGAGTTCCTTCCGGCTCTCGGAGCAAAGGAGTTAATAGCCACGGTTCCAATGGATAACCTGAATCACCTGTATAAATAAAATATACTACATTTTTTTCAGCTTTGTTTTAAATTCTTTAATACAATTTAGATTCAATACACGGAATTTAAGAATTCACTAGAACGAACGATGTAAAATACATGATGTATTATGTAAGTCATAAATCGATATAATAAAAGCTTTCCACGGCAATAATTTCTAACATAAAAAATTCAGATAATAATTACCAATGAGATATGTCCGTCATTCGCGATTGTATGCGCGTTCCATAACTCGACGCGCAGCAGAAGCACTCCATATATATGCATCGTGCCGTGCTCTGGGGTATCTTGCATTTACATTAAGTATTTTTAAATTCGGGTCACATATATAAGGAAACAAGCATTGAATGTAATTAGTTATTCATACATAAAACACGTTGTACGACTCAATGATTTAAATATTTACCATTTGCACATTCAATGAATGATATCCGTGATGATTAATGTAGGCTTCTTCATGCTCTTTGGGAGCAAGGATCGCCACGTGAGTGCAGTCAATCGCTCCGATGGCCCCTTCAAACGGCTGACGTGCATTTTGAAATTGCATTCTTGCTAGTTGCCTGCAGTCATAGGAAATTGTACCCACTGTCTAAATATTAATTCGTTGATAGCATCTGTCACTTTGTGTACATATCTGCTAATGGATGACTGGCTCATGGAAATGCCCCACTGCTCACCCACAGGACGTTGAAAACAACCAGTTGCATAAAATCTGATTGCCGCTAATACTTATAACGTATGAATATATCAAGAGACACGGTAGTGTCTCTCGCCAAGTTCACGCGAAGCCGCGAGGCACTCCGGGTATCTGTACGCGAGTCGGACAGTTGCGAGTACCTTAGATTATCGGACCTCAATAACGGCTGAACCGATCGTATTTTTAATAGGCTTAATCGATAGCTTGAGCTTGAATCATATAATGAAAGTGTCTTTATTTTTTTTCTACATGTATCGTGAACGTAGATAATATGATGCAAAGTCGAAATGTATAAAATTTTTATTAAGAAACGTCTCCGTCTCCGTCATCGCCCAAGTTCCCAATGCGCAAGTACGAAAAGTTGTACGGTTGGAGCATTCGCCATAAGATTGCGCTAGCAATGCTCTGAAATTTGACAAGTAAATGTGTTTGACAAGTAAATGAAAAGTAAAAAAGGTTAACGGTAGTGTTTCGCGCTAAGTCACGCGCAACCAAATTTACGCACATTAAAAGTATCGCGGAATAATGCAATAAGGAAGAGAAGTGATAAAGTAATAAGAAATTATTAACGGTTATAAAAGAGTATTGCGGAAGGGAGCGTCCCGTTTGACCACGTTGATATTGACCACGGTCCCGATTGACCACAGTCCCGATTGACCACGGTCTCGATTGACCACGTTAATATTGACCACGGTCCCGATTGACCACAGTCCCGATTGACCACGGTCTCAATATTAACGTGGTCAAACGGGTGCCACTCATTGCGAAATAGTGCAACGAAGAGAAGCAAAACTGAGCGCTTATACTTGAGTGAAACGTCAATTAATACATTTGTGACAAATAAATTGTTGGAAAATAAAAGCATTGAAGGAATATTTGGAAAGTTTGGCTGATCATATTTTCAATAACGATAAACTGGTAATTATACACGCGAACGCGTGTTCATGTATAATGTTTATCGCTCTTTTCCGTTTTCTCTCTTTCTCTCTCCTTCTTTCTCTTTCTTTCATCTCGCATTTTGTTGCGTTCTCGAGCAATTCGATATTGCTTGTTGAATGTATATGTCGTAGCCAGATTACATAATCCGTTTATAAAACGTCTAGACATTTTATAAAGTGCGGCCACATTTTCACGAACATAACACCGAGCGTCTAGCGCGAACGTAACAATATATTGTTTATAGAACATGTAGAGTTAAAATAAAAACACTTTTTTGTTAAAATACTTTTACATTTACAATATTATTGATTAATTCATTTGCGCTCTACATAGGGCGCTGGCTCCAATTGCTAATTTCTAATTTTATTTTATTAATTTTGTAATAAACCGCTTTCGCAAGGCGGTGATGGATAACTTTGTCGGGATCCTGGGTTCGTGAAAGGGGTATCGAGACACGAGTGACACTATTTGTTGGTAAAATATAATTTATTGTCTGAGTGTGTGTATGGGGTACAGCGAGAGTTGTATATGTGTACGAGGTGTGTGTGGGTGTGTGTGTGCGCATGTACAATATAAATCTGTGTGCGAGTTGCGTATAATTTTCGTGTACGTGTACGGAGGCATGCGGTTATATACCCTGTGTATGTGGGTGAGTATGCAATGCCGGGGGTGCATCCAATGCACCGCGATTGCGCGCGGCGCGATTCGCGCTTTCGAATGTTCGGTCGAATATCGATTATAAATCGCGTCGCGTAAATCCGGCAGGAGCCGTTAGCGGTCGGATCGTGAGTTTCGGGTGCGCCGGTGGGCGGTCCTTATCCGCGCTTATCGATCCGGTACGTTGATCGGTGTCGCGGCAGGGCGTGGGTCGTCCTTCGGCGTGGGACTTAGCGCTCCCGTAATAATGGTGCGGCGGTATTAATTATGGCGGCTAACAGTCGGTCCGTCAGAGCGAGGGGGGGATTTAAGGTGGGAGGAGGCACGAACCAAGCATCCATCTCTTCCGTGGCAGCGGCACTGTCGTGTTTGTGTAGGGCGTTTACACACTTCCTCAGCCCGACAAATAATTGTTAGAAAACAACATTTGCGGGTCTGAAAAAATATGCGAGGTACAAGTGGCTGAATCGGGAATCGAACCCGAGTCTTTCGCTTTCCGGACCGACCGAGATATATTACGGTCCGAGATATATTACGGTCCGATTTTATTCGCGTATCGGGATCGCGGGTGCGGATTTCGGGATGTATCGGCCGACGAGAACTCCCGTCCGTGGTAGGGAACTCCCTTGCCACGAGAAGGTTGCCGATGCACAAGGTGGACGGAAAGCTAGCGAGGGACCGAGAACTCTCGGCTGGGTCGAGTACGCCCGATCCCGTATACCTCTTGATTTCGGGGGTTGTCAGGATTGCTCGTAGAGATGCCGCAAACTGCGACGGAGGCTGAGTACACCCAACCCCGTTGTTCTTTCTCTTAGTAGCTTTAGCAGGATTTCGAAAGGTTTCAGACGTCTTACTGACTCTGCTGGATCGGAAAGGTCTGGTCTCGTTAATCGAAAACGCGCTCTATTTATACTAATTTTGCGGCGCGCGCGTTTGCGTAATTCGCCTATTGTTTATAACGGTAACATCGTCAAACCGGCGCGCGCGATCGGGTATTTTCGGTACCGGTCGGGTTGGTTAACCGAGCGCGTCGTCGATTCGGGATGTTTACGCGCGCCTAAACAGCGGTTTGCTAAACGCGCGTTTCGGTTACGTTTAAAAATGGGCGCTCGGCGCCTCCGCATTTGCCCGACCGGTGTTCGTCGGGCGGCGGACTTCCGGCGGATCGGCGGCCGGGTAATGGTGCATTACCGAGGGAGTGATGCATCGTTACAATTTTAAAATACTTTTTGTAATACAAATTCAAGCTGTTGATTAAGCCTATTAGAAAATTGATTGCTTTACATGTTATTAAAATAATATGTAATAAAAAAAGAATGATATACCAGGTATATAAATATGAAACCGGAATTTGCCCATAGATGGCCCTAGCTGTCAATGTAATTACCGTCAAACCGCGTCATTGGCGCCATTTTCTTGTTTTGACATCTGATAAAGATTTTCAACTCACAACAATACAAGTTTCATACAACAGCATAGTTTTTAATAGCGTTGAACATGTCGAATTTTGTGCCTGGTAACAACGATTTGCGGACAGCATTGATTTTCTGTTACCATTTGAAGAAAACGAAAAAAATATATTTAATAAATCGCAATGTAATTAAAGTTGTAGGGCGTATAACTAAAATAGAATTATTTTATAATTAATTAAATGCACAATATACACACATCTAACGCTTTGGGATATATTTATTGAAGGAAAATTACTCATGAACACATACATTAATTATCATTCAAAATTTTGTTAATATATGATATAAAACTTAATAAAATTTTATATAAAATGTATATAAATTGCACAAAAATTTTCTTTCAAATTATACATTCTGTAGGATAAACTTCGTAAATCAAAGGAATCCTAATCGCATTAAACATTGATTATGAATTGATATTGTAGCATATATATATATATTTTTGGTAATTATTCAGAATCACGGCTCCACCTGCAAATGGGCTGCAAATTTTTTTTTACGGACTATTTATGTTTAGAAAGAAATATAAATAACCATTTTTAGTTGGGGGAGACCCCCAAAAAAAAGTTATGGACCAAAAAAGGGTAATTATTTCGAATAAGGTCTTTTCTGAATTTTGACAAATATGATCGGATCTTTCGGTAAAACTTTTTGTTGTGACTCCAACAGCAAGAAAGAATGAAGGAGCCAGCGAGATGACAAACATTAAAGAGTTCCGAAGTCTCGCTCGCCAGGCTCCCTTTATCTGTAATCTTTGACATTTGTTCGACTTTTATTCTTTCTATTCCTGTTTTCCTACATGACAATAAATAAATTTATTTATTTATCTTTATTTTATAAAGCATAAATAAAAGATATTGTATATTTTATAAATAAAAAAAGTATTATGTATGTGGAAGGAGGAAAGAGAAGGCGACCACCAAAACCCTTCTTTTTTTCTTTCGTCCTCCTTTTACAAAAATATATATATATTTTTTTTTACTTATTCTTTTAAATTTTCTCGTAATAACAAGAACTTTTCTCACAATAACAATAATTCTTCTTGTATTAACAAAAATTGTTGTAATAATGATATTTTTATTTAATACGTTTATTAAAGAGTCTTAATACATAACTATCTTTTCTTAAATGCCCATTTATAGCGTAAGAGAAAAAAGAAACTGTATATGTCATAATGTTTACCTGACCAACATCAGTAATCTCAAATCTTCAGCTGGAAATTTTATTGCTCTGAGAGAAATAGGATGTTTTTCTTTCTTCTTCCCATTTTTTCTGGTTATCAATGTCCTCTGGACAACGCAGGTGCAGCTTGTCAGGAAGATTCTCGATGCTTGGATTGAATTCTCATTTACTGTGAATAATTAGCCATTGATTGGGATATCATGTTGAATCCCATAGTAAAACTGTATATGTCATAACGTTTACCTGACCAACATCAGTAGTCTCAAATCTTCAGCTGGAAGTTTTATTGCTCTGAGAGAAATAGGATATTTTTCTTTCTTCTTCCCATTTTTTTCTGGTTATCAATGTCCTCCGGACAACGCAAGTGCAGCTTGTCAGGAAGGCTCTCAATGCTTAGCTTAAATTCTCATTTACTATGAGTAATTAGCCATTGATTGAGATATCATGTTGAATCCCATAGTAAAATGTGGTTGCTGGAGTCAATGATATAATTCTTCTGTGATATATTTTCTAGCTCATTGTTTCTCTCCCCTCCCCCCCTTTTTTTACAGATGATCAGGTAATTTATATATGTATATATAAAATTTTTTTATATCAGAAAAGATAGTTCTGTTTTCGTTATACAGTGCCTACCAAAAGTTACGGGCCACCTAAATAATGTTTGAATGGTTTGAAATATAGGATTGAAATTTATAGGGATACAATGGGATCACAAAGTCTATTATTTGACCACAAAAACACCCACCTCTACACCCGCGGGGGACGGGGGGAGGGAGGAGCCAAAAAATCTTAAATGGCATATGGAGTTGAGTGAGGGCTCGTTCGAAAGGGCTTTCCGAGACGAAAACAACGCGAGGTCGCCGAGGTCTCTACGATTTTTTTTCGCAGGGTTATGATCATTTGAACATTTCTATTGAGATTTTGCGATAGCGAGGACCCACGGCGACAACAGAAGAAAGATAAAGCTTCAAACGGGCACGCGCGTTCGTGAGTGTGTGTGTGTATGCGCGCGCGCGCGTGCGTGCGTGCGTGCGTGCGTGTCCGGCCAACCAAGGCAAGACCGCTAGCATGTCCTGCCAACTAAGGCAAGATCGGGATGGGAACACTGGTGTATGTGAAGGAATAAAAACACTAATTATTTTATCAAATGTTCAAATTGATGTCCTTCGACAACTTGGCAGTTTCCTAAGCGAATGTACAACGTATCGATAACGTTAGTTAAAAAATTGGGTGTGATTGAATTTGAAACGTTCACTCTTTTTTCCCGCAGCTCTTCTAAATTTTTGGACCTAGTCTCATAGGCCTTTGTTTTCAAATACCTTTTACCAGTAAAAGAAGTCTAATGGGGTCAGATCTGGTGATCTCGGTGGCCATTCTATTGTACCTCTTCTACCAATCCATCGATCAGTAAAAACATCGTTGAGAATATTTCGAGCTTAAAATCGCAAACAAAAAAGATAGTTAAATCGGCGGATCAATACCCATCTATAAACAATTGTATCGCAATAATAATGGTTGCTTAGACATCACCAAGATATCGTAAGTACGTCTTCCTCAGGATGTCAAGAATTTTTTAAAGATCGCATCTCCCCGATTGGCAAACCAGGAAGCAACCGAATCGTTAAGTACACAGAACTTTTGTCAGTACGCATCCTGGAATCACCAAGGTGGAGAGAGCTTAATATAGGTTGTGTAAAGAAAATATAAAACTTAAAACTCATGTAAGTCACTTATTCAGAAACCAAAACAATAAATAATGTTGAGTGGGTCAAATTTATAAAACCATAAATAAATATGAATTAAAAAAGTTAAAAAAGTTAAAAAAATTAAAAAAATTTTGTCAGATTAAAAAAGACGAAAAAAGACCTTTAAAAATGACAAGAAATGATGAAAGTGTGGCGTCAGTACCTTAAAATATCCTGGTATACACGCAGTCAGACTAAATGGACCATCCTTTGCGAGATCCCACAATAGACTGACAAACATTACGCGGCGAGACGACAATGTTCGGAGTGACAAACAACCGTTTGATTGTTATAGTTTTGACATTTTATCGATGACGGTCATATACATATCTGGTAAGCATTCTGTGTCTGTTTGTAAATTAAGGCTATTTACTTGTCTTTTTATGAAAATCATCTCTGACAACAACCGTTTTTGGAGAAACGGTTCACTATCTAATATTTCCACCTACTCCCAGTTAAAGTTATGGTTAAAATTTGTCCTATGATCGGTGACAACTGAATGAACCGTGGTGTTGCGATTTATATGATTCCGGTGTTCAGAAATCCTTTTTGTCAAATGTCTACGTGTCTGTCCTACGTAGGAAGCATCGCAATCCAAACAATTAATCTTTTAAGCAGAATCTGTATAATAAGGTTGATGTTTTTTAAATGAAACTTGGGATGAGACAGTAAAAATGCTCTATCTAAGAGACCAATAACCGTGTCTCTTTTCTGACAAAGTGGATGTTGAGAAAGAAAATTCAAATATCTGCCAGAAAACGTCTCCTTATAGTACCAATCATAAATAATGCGGTTATTGTCTAAATACATTGTTATGTCCAAAGAATTTAAGCTGTTATTTACTCCGGTTTCGACTGTAAATTGTAATCTTGTGTGGAAAGAATTGAAAATGTTTAGAGTATAGTCTATTAAATCTGAGGAACCGCGAGAGCCACATCGTCGACATATCTAAAATAAAAAGATGGTGTGAATTTCAGAGTTGAAAGGGCTCTGTTTTCTAAATCTTGCAACACTATGTCTGCAATAATAGGCGACAACGGTGAGCCCATAGGTGTGCCAAATGTTTGTTGGTAAAAAACTTTATTGAAGGTGAAAAAAGTAGAATTCAAGAAAAATTCGATTGCTAGTAAGAATTCATCTTTGGGGATTTCACAATTCTCACATACAAAATCCCATCTTTTTGATACACTATCCATTGCTGCATCTATTGAAATGTTCGTAAACAACGAGATGACATCTAGTGAAATCAGACTAAATTTATCAGTTATTTGTATATTTGAAAGTTTTCTATTATTTTATTATTTCGCTATTTTATTATTTCGCTAAAGATTTTATAAGAATTATTCATGATATCTAAATATCGCTATTTTGAATACAACTTACTTAATAAGAGAATATTTTCTTAATGATATCACCGAAACAACGATTGAAAAGTAAAATAAGTAGATTAGATAACACGTGAATAATTTTGATCCAAGATTATTGTGCCAACATTCTAAAAATGGATTAACCAAAACTATATAATTTTTTTATAATTCAGACTTTGCACCGTGATATCCAATTAAGAGCACGTAGTAATAGTTTCAATTTCAATAGTTTCAATTTCAATTTCATAAATGTACATATTCATTTTGATGCAAATACCGAATAATAAAATCGGATAAATTTTGATAAACTTTTCATTGAGTAACTATTATTGAATCGGATAGTATGTGCATTTCTTACCCATACAGCACTGAAGCTTGCAACAACATTGCTGCAACATTGCAATATTGCATATTGCAGTGTAATGTTGCAGAAATATTGCAAAGACATTATTTTACAATATAATTCATGTAAAAAAATTTAATCGCATATCTCAAATTTTCTGAAAGTTACAGCGTGTACAGACATTTCTCAAAAAATTCAAAATTTTATAAAAAATGAACCCTTTCCCCGATACTTACCAAATTCAGTACCTACCATTCTTTAATAATACTCTATTCATGTAAAAAAAATTTAATCCGTTATCTCAAATTTTCCGAAAGTTACAGCGTGTACAGACATTTCTCAAAAAATTCAAAATTTTATAAAAAATGAACCCTTTCACCAGTACTCACCAAATTCAGTACCAATCATCCTTTAATAATATTCTATTCATGTAAAAAAATTTAATCCGATATCTCAAATTTTCTGAAAGTTACAGCGTGTACAGACATTTCTCAAAAAATTCAAAATTTTATAAAAAATAAACCCTTTCATCGATACTCACCAAATTCAGTAGTAACTATCCTTTAATAATATTTTATCCATCTAAAAAAATTTAACCTGATATCTCAAAATTTGCGAAAGTTACAATGCATACAGACATTTCTCAAAAAATTAAAAATTTTATAAAAAATAAATCTTTTCATCGATTCTCACCAAATTCAATACCAACCATCCTTGAATGATACTCTATCCATGTAAAAAAAAAGGTTGTACAAAATATCGCGTACATACACACACACACACACACACACCGCACGTGAAATTAATTTACATTGTTAGAGATTAGGCATATACTTGCATGCATGCATGCATGCATGCATACATACATACATACATACATACATACATACAGACATTTTTTAGGAATATGATTTTTTGACGTTTTGGAACATTCTAAACACGTTGGCATAGAAAACTCGAAAAAAATTTTGTTACAAAAACAAAGCTTCCTCTATGAGGAAGCAAAAAGTATTCAATAATCGCTAGTTCATACGTTTACCGTTATGCGGCGCATGTTGCGCTATCTATTCCGCATTCAATGTTTAGTCACGATGATTATATAAAGTTTACAAAGAGCGGCTAGTAAGATTAAAGATATAATAAATATTTTTATTAGTTTAAGTTGTGTATGATATGACCCCAACACAGGGGACTCAGACATTGGACAAAAAATTGTTTTTTTAATAGTTTCCATTCTTATATAAAATAAAAAATTTGATAATAATTTTCTAATATGCAAGATAGTTCAGATTTTAATAAATAAATTTTGAGATTATATAAAGATAAGAGAGATGTAAAAAAACTCGTTGTATGCGTAAATCCACCACGATTTTTTTGCATCCGGATATCTGAATATTTCGGATACAAAGAGATTATAAATTTACACAATTGCAAATTCAGTTTTTTCTTATTTCTCTTAGATATTCTCTGTCACTGAAGGAAGTCGAATGTGCACGCTTCCCCTACGGGGGGGCTCCGCTTCCGGAAGATATAACCTAACCCAAATCTATTGCTGATTTAAAACTAAAATTTAGTTTGGTTGTGGAGTGAACTTTATAGTACATAATTACCAAATTTTCGGTAATTTCGGGGGTTTTTCGTTTTTTTGGGGGTTGGGGGTGATGGGGGTCGGGCTCCCCCGACTGATTATCACTGTTTGGAGTCACAACAAAGAGTTTTACCAAGAGATCCGATCATATTTCTCAAAATTCAGAAAAAGCCTTATTCAAAACAATTACCATACACTGTTTTAATGTCTACAGGTGTCATATACTGTTTTACAGAAAACGGGTATAATCACAAATAGATTTTATTTGTACTATATTTTAATTTAAAGGTTATGTTTCTGTTAACGTTTATTTTGCAACCAATAACCTGGCGAACTAGTACATTCTGCGCATGCGTTGATTTGCCGCGACGCGTTCAGTGTGCATAACAAAAAAACGCCGTCTCTTTAACTGCCGTCGCGCCGCGTCGTGACGCGACGCGTGACGCGCTCAGTGGGAACGAACCTTTACGTCACTTGTCGCGTTCAATCGCGTCAAATCGCGTTCAGTGTGAATTGACGAAAATAAATTTTCGTAATCTCGTCGCGTATCGCTCATCGCGCATCGCCCATCGCGGGCCATTTACGGTTACAACTAAAATATTTTTTTACGTGCGATGTTCTGCTTTTCTGCCAAGTGAATCCGGCCTAAGGGTGCGAACTCATGCAGCGGAATAGCGTAACGCGGGACGAGTCCGGAGCGCCATCTTGGCATAGTTTGCGTTTAGACGTACTTTTGAGTGCCTCTTGTGAAATTGTCAAATTAGCTTGTTTTTAGACTTTCTAGAGTGCTTTATTCAGTCCTGAGCCGCCTCACTATCGAGTGCCACCTCGGGAATAGTGAAAATCCGGCGTTCAGAAGCTTGCCGTTCTCTTAATTCAACATCTTCGAGTGCGGCTGTGACGACGTCTTTGTTCGTCTTTGTTCGCCATTGTCTGCGGCTTTTGCCGCCAAACTCTCTCAGCTTTCTCGAGAGAATTCCGTCTTTCCTCGCCCCTTCTCTGCTCTCATCTTATATTCTTCCTGACTCTATTTTAAACTTTTTACTCCCCCAGAGGAGGGATCCTCCGGTCTACGCGGGATTGATCCGGAACCTACAAACAAACAAATAAGTAAATAAGTGAGTAATACATCTACTACGACTACTACTACTACAATTACATTTCTCTCTAACAATGGACACGGATACGGATATGGATAAAGAAAACGAGGATCCTCAATTTGAGGCTGCCCTTAGCTCGTTGATTTCAGAAGCTCGTTCGAAGCCCTTTTAATCCATCCAGTAATTACACTCCTTCTTTCACTGTGTCGCTTACCTTTGAGGGCCAGAAGATCCCCAAACACGTTACGATGTTGTCACGCCGCTCTACTAACCTTCCACAAGGTCACCATTCGTCCCATCCTTCATCCCCCGCATATGCCTCCTCCTTCTCCTTCTATGCTCAAGCAGCTAAAAGATTCTCTGATCCCGGTATCAAATTGCTCACTACTACTAATTCCAACTTGACGCGAGAATCAAAAATCAAATCTCTTTCTTTACCTCATCTTAAACCACACTCAGTCGCTCAATCTAGGAACGCGTCCGCTCTCTCTCCCTTGCATAATCCAACCCGCCCCTATGTTTCCTTTTCTGTTCCTCCCTCTACTTCTCGGACTTCTCCTCCTTCACCGCTGGCGACCATGCCACCAAACACTAATTCTAATATATCATCCTTGCAAAATCTTCTCCTCATTATCACCCCTCTTCTACCGCAATTGTCGACATTATTCGCATCTATTAATCTACCTGAACTTATTCCCGCCGTTATTCGAATTTTCCGTGACCTTGATACTAATAGCAATCAAGGCTTCCGTACCAATCTCAGTCATGACCAGCAATTTTCTCAATAACCATCTTTCACTTCTTCAATGGAACTGTCATGGCATTTTAAATAAAAGGGAAATTTTTATTCAAATTACGAACCAACACGACATCCTCGCTTTGTCAGAAACTTGGCTTACACCCGACAAGGGCTTCTTTCTTAATGGCTATCACATATTACGACACGACGGACCTTCGAACAAATCTGGCGGTGTTCTGCTGGCCATAAAAGACACAATTCCTTTTGAGAAAATTGACTCGGTCTTCACTTTAGACGGTGTACTAGAAGCGGTCGGGATGAAAATCCCGACCATGAACAACCATATACATATTATCTCCATCTACAGACACCCTGGACGACATGACTCCTCTATATGGGACAGACTTTTCAATTCCATTCCTGGATCAATGACGGTACCCCAACCTACATCTCATATTTCTCTAGTACCTCCTCTGTCATTGACTTAACCTTCGTATCTTCTGATCTCACGCTTTACTGCACTTGGAAGTCTTTTGATGATACACTTGGTAGTAATCACATACCCGCCATCATCACAATCAGCTATCCAGTCAAAATTCGTACATTCTTCTCGCATAGGCTTCAGACATCAAAAATTAACCATAAAAAACTTTTTGCCTCATTTCTAAGTCATCTTTCCGTTCTCTCTCATAGCCTAGAAGCAGATCACATTTCTCCCGTCAAAAAATATAACATCTTCTGCAGCTTTC
The DNA here is from genome assembly GCF_003651465.1 of Formica exsecta. Taxonomy (NCBI): domain Eukaryota; kingdom Metazoa; phylum Arthropoda; class Insecta; order Hymenoptera; family Formicidae; genus Formica; species Formica exsecta. Next base: position 61,714 of record NW_021853385.1, read on the forward strand.
TAAAAGACGTCATAATCTCTCTACTTCCCGAACGAAAGTCGAACAACAAATCTTCCTATGCTAACCATCACACCAGGAACAAAAACAATGGAAATAATACACGTCAATCATTCCCACCAGCTCCCTGGTGGAATGAGGATTGTAATATGACTGTGGAACTCAGAAAACAAGCTCTGCGTACATTTCGCAACAATCCTTCACGGTTCAACTATCTTTTCTTGAAAAAACAAGAAGCCTCAACTAAAAAAACTCTCCGACAATCTAAGCGAAAGGGATGGAGAGCCTTCAGCGAATCCATCACCTCCTTTACCAACATCTCGGCACTATGGAAAATGATTAAAAGATTTAAAAACAGATTTCTCAATATCTGCAACGCGCCGCTCACCGCCAATTTCGGTGTCTCCAATGAAATCCAGAACTTAATTAATACCATCTCCCCTCCGTCTTGCCTCCACAAGCTCCCTCCTTCTAGTCTTGAGCGAGATCGTGAGTACTCCTGCCATATATTCGACAATCCTTTTCGCTTAGAGGAGATCCTCCATGTTGTTTCTTCTCTCAAAAAAAGGAAATCATCCCCAGGTATTGATCAGATCGATTATACCATCCTTTCCAATCTACCGGATGAATATTATCCAATATTATCTAGTGTTCCTCATCCCCAAATCAACTCCAGGTAAATTTCGTCCGATCTCTCTTACGTCCTGTTGTCTCAAAATCCTTGAGAAGCTCGTCCTCCTCAGACTTGACTGGTGGATAGAACGATACCAAAAACTTCCGTCCTCGCAATTTGGCTTTCGCAAGTATCGATCCTGTCAAGATAATCTCTCTATCCTTACGACGGAAATCCACACAAGTTTTACTCGAGGTAACGCTACCGCTTGTCTTTTCTTGGATCTGTCTAATGCCTTCGACGACGTTATCCCTTCCATTCTGATCGCAGACTTGGAAGAGCTGGGTTTACCCCCCTGTGTTTGTCGTTTTGTTTATAACCTCATCCATTCGCGCAAACTCCAATTTGTCGTTAACGGTGAGCTCTCGGACGTTTATTTCTCATACAAAGGAGTCCCACAGGGCTCCATTCTTAGCCCCATTCTTTTTAACATCTATGTAGCCAAGCTCAACAAACACATCGGGGAGGAATGTGATCTTGTCCAGTTCGCGGACGACATTGCGATATTTGTAAGTTCTAACAAAATCGAATGTGCCCTCCTGGAATTGGAAAAATCGTGCAACAAAGCTGTTAAATTCCTTGCTTCCAAAGGTCTTTCGGTTTCGCCTTCTAAATCCTCTCTGGTCATATTCACGAAAAAACACATTAACCCCTTAGCATACTCTATTAACGTGGGCAACTTTGTCATCGAATTCTCACCTTTTTGCAAATTTTTAGGGATCCACCTCGATTTCCGCCTCTCTGGAAAAGATCATATCCGTGCTCTCTCTGCTCGTTGCTCCAAATTACTCAATATTCTTAGCATGCTGAGAGGAACATGGTGGGGAGGAGCTCCCCGCTCTCTTTTGAACATCTACAAATCTTTAATCAGAGGTTCTATAGAGTACGGCTGTCTCACCTTTCCGTTCAATAATTTCTCCTCAATGTACAACCTGGAAAAAATTCAATTTTGTGCCATACGCCACTGCTTAGGCCTCAGAAGAACCACTCCGACGAACGTCCTCCTTGCCGAGGCCGGAGGGTCCCCTGAAGCTTAGATTTAATTTTCTTTCCTCTAAATATATTCTAAAGATCTTTTCTCTGGACTCTCATCCGCTCATAGATAAGCTTTACGCGCTTCTCTGGTATTCACGCAGGACACGGAAGGTCAACCCAACCGAAAAATTTCTCCTGTTCAGGTCCTTCTGCAACCTTCTACCCAAGAAACCCTATATAGCCAAATTCGACTACCCAGCCGTATACTCCATCGATTATGAGGCTCTTATCTCTTTTCCCACAATCATTATCACCACCCCATTCGATGTGGAGAAAATAAAAAACGCGCCTATCCCTCAACTTGTCTTCTTTAATATTTACAACCAGCTGCTATCGACCAGTAGGTCCTTTTTTACCGACGGTTCTAAGAACGATTCAGACGACCAGGTAGGTTTCTCCATATACTCTCCTTCTCCTCATTTGCAACTACTATTCGCGTCCTACTCCTTCTCTTCAATCTTTACTGCTGAAGCACTCGCCATACTCCATACATTAGAGTACATCTCAATTAACTCCACCCCCAGATCCGTTATCTTCACCGATTCCCAAAGTGTTACCAAAGCTCTTCTCTCAATTAATCTAGCACATTCATATAACTACATCATCTATGCCATTAAACAAAAACTACATCAGATCAAAACTGCCGGCTTTGAGATCACCATCGTTTGGATCCCGGCACATATGGGCATTCTAGGAAACGAAACAGCAGGCTATCTGGCGAAAAAAGCCATCACCAAAGGTCAATTGTCCCCAAAACAGCTTCCTCACTCTGACTTTTACTCCATTCCTCGGAGGAAATATATAGAAGACTCAAGCAAATTTTTAAAATCTCAAGCTAGACAAAAAGGAGCCAACTACTTTAATTCATTCGAGGAAATCACCCTTAAACCCTGGTTCCACAAGCTTAAACTTAACCGAGAGAGCATCGTTACTTGCTGCAGAATTAGATCTGATCACTACGCTCTTAACCACAGCCTACACCGATGCAATTTAGTTGCAGATCCCTCTTGTCCGTGCGGCGCACCGAGACAAGACGTGGACCACGTTTTTTGGGGTTGCCCTCGCTTCAATGGACCAAGGACAACGCTCTTATCTCAGTTAAGGAAATTCGGAAAAATTCCACCACTCAAGACACAAGACATTCTTAAAAACCCCTTCTCTGGGGTCATTCACGCTCTCCATGCCTTCCTCAAATCCTCCAATCTAAATATATAACGCTATTCTCCCCTCTATTGAATTTCACTCATATTACAACCAGTTGTTGGCCGGAATGTATCGATCCCACTAGGATCGAATGTGGCCATAAAAAAAAAAGGAAAGGAAGGAAAGGGACGAGTCCGTTGCCGCCCACGGACGGGAACGGACGTGTTTAGACACGTTACGCGTGTGTCCTTTGGACTTTATTTTTGAGTTTCTTCCTCTCCTTTAGAGGAATCTTTCCATTTGTTACTCTCATTTGTTACTCCCAACCTGTTTTTGGCCGGATTATACCGATCCAATTAGATCGGATGTGGCCACGATAAGAAAGAAGAAGAAGCGTAACGCGGAACGAGAGCATGGCCAATCGCGAGCGTTCTGCAGTTTTCGCTATGCTCACGATTGTTCCGCTCTTGTTCCGCGTTACGCTTTTCCGCTGCCATGGGTTTGCACCCTAATAATGGCACCCTTACATCTGTCGGCGCGTTCCGTAAATTCGCACAGTGCAGCATACATTTTGCATAAGTTCTCACGTGAAAAGTATTGCTCGTACGAAAAAAACTTATAGAACATCTCTTGTGCAAAATTGTCCACTTTTTAATTTTCTACTCTTATATTTTTTTTGTAAAATCGATATTTAACGAGATATTTGCAAAAGAACGAAATTTGAGCCCTATTTGTTTAATTATTCTTCTTAGCGGCCACTGTACATAGAATGGTAAACTCCTCCCTCCCCCCCGCCCCTTCAATCTTATGCAAAAATGAAGATCTGTGCAAAATTTCAACTTGCTAACATTTTTTCCAAGGTTTCGCTCAATTTTTGTCTAAAGTGACTTAAGCTATTCCTATTTCTAGTCTTCATGGGTGATGAGTGCCTAAACGGTTAGGCTGTGGTACTTTGGGCCAATTTCACCAAGTCCGGTTAGATTAACCGACGGTTAAAATTAGCAGGGTTCTAACTGAAATTATATGAATGCTAATTTTAACCGTCGGTTAATCTAACCGGACTTGGTGAAATTGGCCCTTTGTCCCAGAAGAGGAAATCCATAAAGGAAGGAAGAAGACGGGTGCTTGATGGGTTGCATGAAAAACGCTAGCGTGGTTGGACTCTTTGTAAAAAAAGAAGAATCGGAAAAACTTGGCAAGTAATACCAAGCCATTCCAGATGGTTTTAGAATTGATAGTCGGGCAATGTTAATTGCATCAAACATTTTTATTAATATAATGAGCACATGGAAGTTGATACAGCGACGATGTTACGATTTACTCTCGTATAAATATTCGTTGCTCGTGATACTGGTGGCATTTACTTGCATATTCATCGGCATAGTACATTTCGGCGAGGTTAGAACGATTATTTTTTTATGCATAATGGATTTGTGCAGATCATAAGAATTAGTATTTTAAAATCTTTCTTAGTTTTTTAGTTCTAAAATGTTTTGTTACTTTTTTCTTTATAGTACATCTTTTCTTTAGTACTCTATAATATTATTTACACATATATATAATATATATAAAAGAAATATGTATGTATATCAATGTCTTGTGTGTTGAGATATTTGATGAATTTTAATTGATATCTTGCGTTAGGTATGGTTAACATGGAGCAAGGAAAAATACGAGGCAGTGTTTCATTCTTTCAACGACAATATCTTAGGAAAATCTTTCCAAAAGAAATTGTGCCAACATGTCCCTATAGATGTGGTTTATACATGGGTAAATGGCTCCGATCCGGTGTTCTTAGAAAATCTTCAGAAGCACGTCCCCATTGTGGATCTTAGCGCTGCAGCATCGAGATTCAGTGATAAAGATGAATTACGCTATTCGTTGCGATCATTGGAAATGTATGCACCCTGGGTGAGGCATGTTTACATCGTTACCAATGGTCAAATACCAAGTTGGCTTGATATGGATAATCCTCGGATGACCCTAGTCAGTCATGAAGATATTTTTTTAAATAAAAGTGATTTACCAACTTTTTCTAGTCCTGCTATTGAAAGTCATATTCATAGGTGCTTGGAAATATGTATGAATCCACATTATTACATAATGAAATATGCACAATATGCAACAACATTTTTGCGTTCTTTCAGAATACCTGGAATCTCTGATAAATTTTTATATTTTAACGATGACGTAATGTTAGGTACTGAGGTATGGCCGGAAGATTTTATAACTCAAGCAGGTGGACATAAAGTATATCTAGCATGGTGGGTTCCGGATTGCTCTGAAGTATGTCCTTGGGCATGGGTTGGCGATGGATCTTGTGATCATGCTTGTAATACTACATTATGCGAATTTGATGGTGATTAAATAATTTTATAACAATACTGTATGTGTTGTGCATGTGATATAAATGTGTTATTTATATAAATATAATATATACTATTTATATATAATAAATAATTGTTCTGACAATAATTGAATGTAGGTGGAGATTGTCAAACAAGCACTGTCCCTATTGACAGTGAGACTGTGAAAGAAAAAGGCGATTATTTATATAAATATTTGGAAGATTCTCGTGAAAACAATAATAATGGGTTAAATAATATTTTGCATAATAAAAATGTCGTTGATTTGTCATGGAATGATATACCAGTGTCCACAGTTCAAACATTGCCTTTGTATAATCTTAATACTTTTAAGCCCATTTACACACTTGACAATCTCAAAAATAATAGTAATGTGGAATTGAATATGCAAAGTAATGCATACGTAAAATTTGACAATAGAGAAAACTATCAATCTGCAAAAGATGTCCTTCAGCCTATATATTCTAAATTTTTACAAAAAAATCCTATAAGCAAAACTGCTAATCATATTGAACAATTAAGACGCTACCGTAATGACATAAATCTTGCACCATCTAACAGTTCTATTAAGTTTGGTAAATTCTCATATTCCAATCAATGGAAACACAATACACGAGGACTTGATACTTACGCGGAATCTTTACTGTATGTTAACAAGATATATAATATCGCCTATGGTCTCGAACGAAGAAGAGTACCAGCGCATATGCCACATTTAATAGATAAATGGATTGTAAATGACATGCAAGAGAAATTCAAGTTTGAATTTAAGAAAACGTCTAATCATAAATTGAGAGATTCCGAAGACATGCAATTCGCATTTTCTTATTTCTATTTTTTGTCCAGTGAAAAACGGAAAGTACCCATCGAGGAGATATTTGATATGTTTGATACTGACAAATCACGGTAAGAAACAGCGAGCCACACCTAGTAATTAATAAAGTTATTATTAAGATTACAAATCAATCAATGTTTTTAGAACTTGGTCAGATAGAGAAATAAGAACGCTTTTATCAAGATTATACCCATTACCACTAGATTACAATCTAGTCATGGAATTTGAAAACGCGATAACGAATTGCTCTCATGATATAATTTTATCACAAATTATTGATGTCCCGCCTGGAGAAAGATATCTAGATTCTACCCTCGTAAGTATGGAGCATTTTATAAAATAATAATTGCGCGATATTGTGAGCGTGATATAGCAAATAAAATTGCATTTTTTTCTATTCTTTACAGCCGGTGGTTTCTAAAGAATTAATATTAAATTGTGAATCGGTGTCTAAAAAAATGCAATCGAAATTCGGCGAAAGTAGCCGGTATCCGCATGAAATAATCAAAGCCGGAAAAAATGAAATTTTTGAGATGTTGATCAGCAATGTTTCTTTAACGGTACAATTGCTCGATGAAATTCGAAGAGAACCCAAGTATGTATATCTCACTATATTGTAATGTTGCAAAATAATACATATGATATATTACATTTTTATATCATATAGATAACTTGTGTTATATTATTTGTTACTTCCACGTTATATTACTGCAACAAACAGTGTTTACTGACAAGGGATACTATAAAAAGGTCCTCTCTGGTTTGGAGAAATCTGTATATTTTTGAATAGTACTCCTCGAGAGCTTTACAATGGTATATAACAAATGCTCTAAACGTGACCTTGACCTGCAAAAATTCGGCCAAAGTTCAAAATTTGCAGAAAATTTTCAACATTGGAGGCTTTGTCAAACTTTTGCAACGAATATCTTTTGATACAAAGAGGTTTCTTCAACTAGGTCCTAATGATTTGAACAATAGTATTTATTTAATCCATAATCAGATATCTTCACCAAGATTTTCTCCTATGATAAAATACATTTGAAATTAAACGATACCATTTGAGTCTGTCACACAGATATGTTTTAAATTTAAAAAAAATCGTTCAATTTTAATTTGTTAGCTGAAGTAACCTCTTTCTATCGAAAGATATTCGCTGCAGAAATTTGACAAAGCCTTCAATGTTGAAAATTTTCTGCAAATTTTGAACTTTGGCTGAATTTTTGGAGATCAAGATCACGTTTGGAGAGCGCATGTCATATACCATTGTAAAGTACTTGAGGAGTACTAACCAAAAATATAAAGGTTTCTCCAAACCAAAGGAGACATTTTATTCTGTAATATCCCTTGTGAGTATATACATATATATATTTTTGTTAAATATATAAAGAAAAATGATCTTTATATACATTATTATTACTTTCAGAAAGTTTATTTGCTTGAATGATGATATGGACGCCATTCGGCGTTCTGAGAACGAAATCATTCGTGCCTTATTGAATGATTTCTATCGTTCGTTATATCCGTTGCGAAGTAGTTTTGAATTGCCGGCGCAGTATCGAAATCGTTTCTCTCATAGGCATGAGCTTCTCGAGTGGCGGGCGAATCGTGCAAAAGCTAGAAATTTATTATTATGCCTTGTGATGTTGCTTCTTACCCTTATATTTTATCACATATTTTACCATCATATACGTAGATTATGCAGAACTCGAGAGTTATCTACATTTCTTGTGTAAAAAATTAATAATAAATCTAAACTATATGCGAATGTAAAGTTTTATAATGGAATTGATAATTGTATATATATTATATAATTAAAAGATTAATATTTGTGGGAAGATTAGTACATGGTAAGAACTTCCAATTTGATATTTTTTAAAACTAAATAACTATATTTCTCTGTGATATAGAATAAACATTTTTTATATAATTACATTTTAGAATAAAAACCAAAACTGAATATGTAAACAAAAAACGTAAATAATAAATGTATCTGAAGATTGAAAACCTGCCACTTATATATATGTACATCATTTTTCTTGTTACAGTTGCATTCTCCATATCTATTGTTATGAAAATATGAAATAATGGATACACAAGACTACAATTATTCATGCAAAGATGGACAATTTATGTGTCGGATATTTCGCGGTCCAACCATACCCTCTTGAAGTTTTGCGCACTCGTGCATCCATGTCGCTACGTTTACGATTCGTTCAGCTGGCAAATGAGGTCCTATACCTACATTTCAATTTCGCATCAAGATAAATTTCGATAAGCCAGTAGAGATATATACCTATAAAGACGAAAAACTACCTGGTACATTTAAATGGCATGTAATTTCTCCAATTTTTTCAACTTCAAAAAATGGACTTCCATCGCTATTGGCGTCATCAGTTTCACAGAATTTCTTATCAATTGTATCATCTTCATTCTTTGTACGATCATTGCTAATCAAATCGTCGTTTTTTCGACTAGCCAAAGATTCAGTCTTCTTTTCTTCATAATTAGTAAGTTCCCTTTCGAACGAACTATTCATCATTAGTTCTGTCGATAAATCGGCTACAAAAAAAGTATTTGGATATATAAATTAAACTATGACAAAATAGAAGGAGCTCATAGTCGATAATATTCATACTTTTCGATGAGACAATTTCATCCTTGATCATTAATTCCGAATCCAAATTAACGTCCACGTCGGTATCTTGACTATTTATGGAGCAAGTACGATCGACAGAACTATTTTTACACGCGAAACGCTCTGTCACATCTTGATCGCATGTACTTTTCTCGCTACCGTCGCAAGCGAGTCCTGCTAAATATCTAATGTTCGTTTCGAACATTATTCAAATGATCGCATATTAAATTATAATAGCTAGAATCGGAGATAAAGTTGGTACGCTGCCGCGATAAATTCTTACTTATATGTCTCCATAAATAAAATAAGCGGTATCATCGCGGATCCTCCGTCCGGTTCGTGGGTGAACAATTGACAAATCATAATCATTGTCTCTGTGAGATTAGCTCCAAGAAGGCCCACCGCTATAGCAAGAAATTTTTTCACTTGACACGTGCGTTGAAATTTTCCGATCGCTACGATCGCGTCGAAGTCTTTTCGATCCAAGCAGAGACAATCCCAACGATGCGAAACTATCTCGATGGGTAGCGTCTTATTGTAATCTTAAAGAATTAAAAATTAATAAAGTCTTAGGGTAATTATTCAATTTAGCGGCCTCACCTCAAATATCGATAAAATTATGCTCATTCGATGCGTTTTTGCACAAAACGGAAGAATATAGCAGAGAAAAATGTCGCTTTGCCCCGCAAAGTGAGATATTAATAGTTAAAGTTAACGACTATTTAAATTACAAAACCTGTCATACTAACGAAATGCAGCGACATGCGCATGTTCTATGGCCATATGCGCATGTCGCTTAGTGTGACAGGTTTTGTAACCTATAAATAGTCGTCAACTTTAACTATTAATATCTCACTTCGCGGGGCAAAGCGACATTTTTCTCTGCTATATTCTTCCGTTTTGTGCAAAAACGCATCGAATGAGCATAATTTTATCGATATTTGAGGTGAGGCCGCTAAATTGAATAATTACCCTAAGACTTTATTAATTTTTAATTCTTTAAGATTACAATAAGACGCTAAGTCTTTTAAGATTATTTGTTTCTTTTAATGAGTTTTTATTACTAAATTAATAAATATCCTATATTTATATAACAATTAATACATCTCTCATAGCAGTCACATTATTTTCAAAATTGAGAAAGATGTATACATAATAGTGTCCCAAAACTATCGATTGTCTTTCTAATAACAGATTCTTTGACCAATTTAGAGACAATTTTTCCTCGACGAAAATGGTCGAAAAAGATCATCACTTTCGGCAAGTTTCCAATGTTTACCATCATGCATCTTTATTATTAAACCTTAAATTAAAATTCTATTAAAGTAAACTTCACCTGAAATTAACTCTAAAGAATGTAATATTTTATCTCCATAAAATCTAGTCTGCTAGAAGCCCTTCTTTTTCAATCGCTTATAACTCGAAAATTAAATTTGCCTTGACGATTTCGCTGAGAAAAAAAATCGTCTCCAAATTAATCAAAGAATTCGTTATTAAAAAAATATCCGGTATATAAAATTATCTGGATACGCCTTGCGTGAAACTCGCATATCGTACTTCCAAATTGTCGAAGCAGTACTCTGAGAAATCCCATCGTTAAGCCAGAGATTGTACTTGGCGGTGGATACTCAAATCGCGGTTTGACCGGCGGCTCCTCGCCATCAGCCAGTGCGCGAAAGTACGAACCGGACCACTTGAGAAGATCATGGGGCTGCGTGCGTATCGCGGCTTTACAAAATTGCTTCAGGATCATTGGCAACTTGGCTGGCACCGCGATTTCGCGTTCGAATAGCGGTTGCTCGACGAAGGACGACATCTTTACATATACGCGATAACGTTGTTCGAAATGCGTTTATTGTTGTGCTACCGCGGGTATTCTCGTCGTCCAGGAAACGTCGATGACGGCTTTGCGTCAAAAGTACAAATACCTAAGGCATTCTATAACTATGGTGATACAACTGCGGGAAAATAATAATCTTGCATGAAAAAAAAGACAAAAGTATAAAATAAAATTTTTTTGCGTATGATGTGTTCTACTTTTCTGCACCGCGATTTTGTGTTCTACTTTTTTTTAAACTTGAATAAGTTTTAAAATTTTGCGCGATAGATCATCTACCCAGGCTGCGTTCATTCACGGTACGATTTTGCATACTAGATCGCATGCGAGACATTTTACTAACAATTATAATGGCTATGCAACTTGAAATATTATGTGCTGCGTGTTGCTGGTTGCTGTGCGTGCTAGCATGCTAGTTTTTGGTAATAGCCCTGCCGAAAATGGACGATTAAAA